>NW_028270180.1:2686505-2906505 GCF_037043375.1 Chiloscyllium plagiosum
CACAGACACACACACCTACACAGACACACACAGACTCACACGCACACAGAGACTCACACACACACAGACACACACACACACTCACACACCCACAAAGACTCACACACACATAGACTCACACACACACACACTGACACCCACACACCCACACAGACCCACACACACACTGACACACACAGGCACACACACACCTACACAGACACACACACAGACTCACACGCACACAGAGACTCACACACACACAGACACACACACACACTCACACTCACACACAGACTCACACACACAGACTCACACACACACCCACACAGACTCACACACACATAGACTCACACACAAACAGACTCACACACCCACCCACACACACAGGCTCACAGACACACCCACACAGACTCACACACACTCACACACGTACAAACACACACAGACTCACACACCCCCACACACAGACACACACCCACACAGACGCACACACACAGACACACACACAGACTCATACACACAGACTGACACACACAGACTCACACCCACACAGATTCACACCCACACACACAGACACACACACACATACACACATACACACACACATACAGACTCACACACACAGACTCACACACACAGACTCACGCACACAGACTCACGCACAGACTCACACACAGACTCACACACAGACTCACAGACTCACACACACACACAGACTCACACACTCACAGACTCACACACCCACACAGACTCAAACACACACAGACTCAGATACACACACAGACAAACACACACAGACTCACACACACACACAGAATTACACAGACACACACACAGAGACTCACACACCCACACAGACTCACACACACAGACACACACACACAGACTCACACACACAGACTCACA
The DNA here is from genome assembly GCF_037043375.1 of Chiloscyllium plagiosum. Taxonomy (NCBI): domain Eukaryota; kingdom Metazoa; phylum Chordata; class Chondrichthyes; order Orectolobiformes; family Hemiscylliidae; genus Chiloscyllium; species Chiloscyllium plagiosum. Next base: position 2,687,394 of record NW_028270180.1, read on the forward strand.
CACACAGACTCACACACACAGACAAACACACACAGACTCACACACACACACAGAATTACACAGACACACACACAGAGACTCACACACCCACAGACTCACACACACAGACACACACACACAGACTCACACACACAGACTCACACACACAGACTCACACACACACACTAACACACACACTAACACACACACAGACACATACACACTCACACACAGACTCAGACATACACTCACACACACACATCCACACAGACTCACACACACACAGACTCACACACACAGACTCACACACACACATACATAGACTCACACACACACAGACTCACACTCACACAGACACACACCCACACACAGACAGACTCACAAACAGACACACAAACACCCACACAGACTCACACCCACCCACACACACATACACACACACACTCACACACAGACTCTCACACACACAGACACACACACAGACTCACACACACAGACTCACACACGCGCACTCACACACGCACACAGACACACACACAGATGCACCCACACACAGACACAAACAGACTCACACACACAGACTCACACACAGACACACACACAGACAGACTTACACATGCAACCCACACAGACTCACACTCACACACACAGACTCACACACACACTCACACATACACAGACTCACACACACACTCTCACACACATAGACACACACACACAGAGTCACACATACAGACACACACACACACAGATGCACCCACACACAGACTCACACACACAGACACACACACACACACAGACTCACACTCACACAGACACACACTCACACACCCACACACAGACAGACTCACAAACAGACACACAAACACCCACACAGACTCACACACACCCACACACATACTCACACACACACAATATCACACACACTCACACACAGACTCTCACACACACAGACTCACACACACAGACTCACACATGTGCACTCACACACGCACACAGACACACAGATGCACCCACACACAGACACAAACAGACTCACACACAGACTCACATACACAGACACACACACACAGACAGACTCACACAGACAGACTCACACACACAGACACACACACAGACTCACACACTTAGACTCACACACACAGACAGACACACACACAGACTCACACACACAGACTCACGTACACACAGACACACACACTCACACTCACGTACACACAGACTCACACCCACACAGACACACACACACAAAAAATCACACACACACACTCACACACAGACACACACACAGACTCACACACAGACTCACACGCGCACTCACACACGCACACAGACACACACAGATGCACCCACACACAGACACAAACAGACAGACACACACAGACTCACACACACAGACACACACACACCCACACAGACCCACACACACAGACACACACACAGACAGACTCACACAGACAGACTCACACACACAACCCACACAGACTCACACTCACACACACAGACTCACACACACCCACACACACACAGACTCACACACACACTCACACATACACAGACTCACACACACACTCTCACACACATAGATACACACACAGAGTCACACACACAGACACACACACACAGATGCACCCACACACAGACTCACACACACAGACACACACTCACACCCACACAGACTCCCACACACAGAAACACAAACAGACACATGCACACAGACACACACAACCCACACAGACTCACACTCACACACACAAACACGCACAAAGACTCACACACACACCCACACACACACCCCCACAGACTCACACTCACACACACACAGACTCACACTCACACACACAGACTCACACACAGACACACACACACTCACTCACACACACACTCACACACATAGACACACACAGACTCACACACACAGACTCACACAGACGCTCACACACACACTCACACACACACAGGCACACACACAGACACACACAGACTCACACACACACAGACTCACACACACACAGACTCACACACATACAGGCACAGACACACACACAGACTCACACAGACACACACTCACACCCACACAGACTCCCACACACAGACACACAGACACATGCACACAGACACACACACACAGACAGACTCACACACACAACCCAAAACAGACTCACACTCACACACACATACACCCACAAAGACTCACACACACACCCACACACAGACTCACAAACAGTCACAAACACCCCCACAGACTCACACTCACACACACAGACTCACACACAGACACACACACACTCACTCACACACACACACTCACACACACAGACACACACAGACACACACAGACACACACAGACTCACACAGACTCACACACACAGACTCACACAGACGCGCACACACTCACACACACACACTCACACACACACAGACACACACACACAGACACACACACAGACACACACAGACACACACAGACACACACACAGACAGGCACAGACACACACACAGACTCACACACACACACGCACACACACAGACACACACGCAGACTCACACACACAGACTCACACACACAGACTCACACACACAGACTCACACACACAGACTCACACACAGACTCACTCATACATAGACTCACACACACACAGAGTCACACACACACAGAGTCACACACAGACACACACAGAGACTCGCACACACAGACTCACACACACTCACACACACAGACTCACAGACACACACAGACAGATACACACAGACACACACATACACACAGAAACACACACACATACACACAGAAACACACACACACAGACTCACACACAGACACACACAGACTCATACACACACTCAGACTCACACACATACTCAAACACACACAGACTCACACACACAGACTCTCTCACACACACAGACTCACACATACACAGACTCACACTCACACACACAGACTCACATACACAGACACACACACACACACACACACAGACACACAAACAGACACACAAACACCCACACAGACTCACACTCACACACAGAGACTCACACGCACCCACCCACACACAGACACACATACATCCACACAGACTCACACATACAGACACCCCCCCACAAAGACTCACTCACACACACACAGACTCACACACACACTCACAAAGACTCACACACACAACCCACACAGACTCATACTCACACACACACACACCCATAGACACACACACACAGACTCACACACACAGACTCACACACACCCACACAGACTCACACACACAACCCACACTGACTCACAGAAACACATAGACTCACACACACAGACTCACACACACAGACTCACACACACAGACACACACACCCACACAGACTCACACTCACACACACAGACACACATACACACACACATACAGACTCACACACACTCACACACACAGACTCTCACACACAGACTCTCTCACATACACACATACACAGACTCACACACATAGACACCCACACACAGACACACACACAGACAGACAGTCTCCTGTCATCAGCCCTGAAGGCCATGTTTCAATGTAGATTCAGCGCATGAACAATTGCTGTCCTTCACAGAACACAATCAAACACCTGCAGCATAAAGTGAGCTTTATCTGAACAAACATTTGGATAAATCGAACAGCAGAAAAACTACTTTTACCAGAAATCACACACTTTCTATTGGCAGAAGTCTGAGAATGGGGGGACTGCAACAGAATCTGCAGTTAACTTCCGTTATTCAATATTTCAGATTTTTAAAAACATCAAATGTGTTTCTTCAACAATATCGTGTGTTTATCGTGTGTTGATAGACTTAAGGCATCCTGTCCCCAATCTGATGTCTCTCCCACATCCCACACCCCCACATCCCGCTCCCCCATCCCCACATCCCTCTGCCCCACACCCCCACCCGTCATCCCTTTCCCCACCCCACGTCCCTCTCCCTATCCCCCACCTCCACATCCCTCTGTCCCACACCCCCACCCGTCATCCCTCTCCCCACCCCACGTCCCTCTCCCTATCCCACACCCCCACATCCCTCTGCCCCACACCCCCACCCCTCATCCCTCTCTCCAACCCCATGTCCCTCTCCCCCACTCCACATCACATGTCCCTCTCCCACACCCCACACCTCTCTCCCCCACCCCCACATCCCTCTGCCCCACACCCCCACCCCTCATCCCTCTCTCCAACACCATGTCTCTCTCCCCCACCCCCACATCCCTCTGCCCCACACCCCCACCCCTCATCCCTCTCTCCAACCCCCTAAGTCTCTCTCTCCCACCCCTCATCCTCTCCCCAATCTCAAGGCTCTCTCCCCCACCCCACATTCCTCTCCCCCACCCCACACCCCCTCATCCCTCTACCCACCCCCACATCCCTCTCCCTACCCCACACCCCCACATCCCTCTCCCCCACCCCCACATCCCTCTGCCCCACATCCCCACCCCTCATCCCTCTCCCCACCCCCACGTCCCTCTCCTCCACCCCACACCCCCTCATCCCTCTCCCCACCCCTACGTCCCTCTCCCCCACCCCACACCCCCACACCCCTCTCCCCCACCCCACATCCCTCTCCCCAGTCCCACGGCTCTCTCCCCCACCCCACACCCCCACATCCCTCTGCCCTACACCCCCACCCCTCATCCCTCTCTCCAACCCCACGTCCCTCTCCTCCACCCCACACGCCATGTCCCTCTCCCACACCCACACCCCTCTCCCCCACCCCACATCCCTCTGCCCCACACCCCCACCCCTCATCCCTCTCTCCAATCCCATGTCGCTCTCCCCCACCCCACCCCCCCATGTCTCTCTCTCCCCCACCCCACATCCCACTCCCCAATCCCACAGCTCTCTCCCCCACCCCACCTTCCTCTCCCCCACCCCACCCCTCCACGTCCCTCTCCCCCACCCCAAGTCTCTCTCCCCCACCCCCACATCTTTCTCCCCCCTACCCCACAGTGAAAATGCCTGACTGAACCTGGGCCAGCTGACACTATAGTTGGTCCCAGTGCGAATACCGGGGTCTCACCCACAGCGTTAAGCGAGAGAGAGGAGGAAGTCCGAGGGGAATAAAACTGCTTCCTGGATCTGACTTTACTCAGGGGACTGAAATATCTCTGTGATGTCACTTTCACATCACAAACACAAACCAAACACAAACACAAACACAAACACAAACACAAACCAAACACAAACACAAACACAAACCAAACACAAACCAAATACAAACCAAACACAAACACAAACCATACACAAACCAAACACAAACACAAACCAAACACAAACACAAACCAAACACAAACACAAACACAAACCATACACAAACCCAAACCATACACAAACCAAACACAAACACAAACCAAACACAAACACAAACCAAACACAAACACAAACCAAACACAAACACAAACACAAATCATACACAAACCAAACACAAACACAAACACAAACCAAACACAAACACAAACACAAACCAAACACAAACACAAACCAAACACAAACAAAACACAAACGCAAACCAAACACAAACACAAACCAAACACAAACACAAACACAAACCAAACACAAACACAAACCAAACACAAACCAAACACAAACACAAGCACAAACCAAACACAAACGCAAACCAAACACAAACACAAACCAAACACAAACACAAATCAAACACAAACACAAACACAAATCATACACAAACCAAACACAAACACAAACCAAACACAAACACAAACCAAACACAAACACAAACCAAACACAAGCACAAACCAAACACAAACACAAGCACAAACCAAACACAAACGCAAACCAAACGCAAACCAAACACAAACACAAACCAAACACAAACCAAGCACAAACACAAATACAAACCAAACACAAACACAAACCAAACGCAAACCAAACACAAACACAAACCAACCACAAACACAAACCAAACACAAACACAAACACAAACCAAATACAAACACAAACACAAACACAAACACAAACTAAACACAAACACAAACACAAATCTCTATGCTGCAGAATCCCTGTTTGCCTCACAGAACTGCCATGTCTTTGGCAGAAACCTGATTTTTAAAAATATATTTTTCATGTTTTTTTGAACACCTCTCACCGGGTCAGCATCTATTCCCCAAGCTTAATTGCCCGTTGATGGCAAAGTCTGATGCGACACAACACCAGGTTATAGTCCAACGGAGCACTGGTCTGAAAGCACGCAATCTCAAATAAATCTGTTGGACTCTAACCTGATGTCATGTGACTCTTGGCTTTGTTCACACCCAACACTGGCACCTCCACTCATGGCCTTGAGGAGGCAGTGATGAGTCACCTCTGGATAAAAGGGGTGGTTTTTGCTCCCAACCCCCAGGGTTTTTTATTCTTTAAGCCAGTTCTCAGTTTAGCTTCTTGATGTTAAAGTGTTCCCTGACTTCTTCAGCAACCCGGGACATTCGGCCTCGGACCTTCGGTGACCATCCTCCAAGGTGGACTTCATGACCAGCAACAATGCAGAGTAGCTGAACTAGGCTGATAGTCAAGCTCAGTACCTATGGGGAGGGCCTCAACTGGGACCTTGGGTTGATGGCACACTACAAGTGACCCCACTGCACTCTACACACACTCACACACACACACACCCATGTAGACCCTCTCTTATACACTCACTCCCTCTCATACACACACATATACACCCCTCACACTCACACCCATACACACACTCTCTCACAGCTTATACCCCATCAAACTCACTCACACACACACTTTACCAAGCATGCACACACACAAACACACACCCTCTCACATGCACTCACTCACACTCTCTCTCTATGCATGTGCACACACACATGTAAGTCTATGGAGTAAATTTGTATTTGCAGAATTATATTTTCAGATTCATTCTATTTTGCTCAATAAATGCACAAAATGCAGTCAATGTAGGCAGTCAATCCATGTAATATTTTGTAAATTCCACTTTGGAAATAGAACCAGTCTGGCTCAATATTGGGATAGAGACAGACTCTAACCTCACACCTTTAAAGCATTGTCTGAGCTGAGATGTCACCTTTTGTTATAAAACTTGAAGTTACCTCAAGAAGGTGACTTAAAAGAAGTTCTGGGATTTACAAATTAATGAACTGAAACCTCAACCCACTCTAAAAGATGAAAGACTTAACAATAATCCAGGTTTGATCAATATATCATTTTACTTGCATGACACTGTAATCTTTTGCTATAAATTCCGTGTCTTACAATTGTGTACTCCACAACCACCTGATGAAGGAGCAGCGCTCCGAAAGCTAGTGCTTCCAAATAAACCTGTTGGACTGTAACCTGATGTTGTGTGATGTTTAACTTTGTCCAGTCCGGTCCAAAACTGGCTCCTCTACATCATGACTTCTCAATGTGTTTGGAAGGGTGGGGTCTGATGGAGATTTATCTTCAAAGTCACAAATGGTTTGGATAGATTCAATAACAGGCAAGTATTTCACTGAAATGAAGTCAGGAACCAGAGAGACACAGAGTTAAAGAGATTGACAAAAAAATCAAAGGGGAGACAAGGGAACCTCTCACAGCATGTTGCTGCACTCTGTCTGAAAGTGGAACTGGTGGGAAACAAGTCTTCCCAGGGAATTACCCAAGTGCATGAGAAAGGTGTTTGGTAAGCCTGTCATTATTGGTTGATGCATTGAGTATAGGCCTTGGGAGGTCATGTTGTGGCTATACAGGACATCGGTTAGGCCACTTTTGGAATATTGCATTCAATTCTGATCCCTCTGCTATAGGATGGATGTTGTGAAACTTGAAAGGGTTCAGAAAAGATTTACAAAGATGTTGCCAGTGTTGGAGGATTTGAGCTATAGGGAGAGGCTGAATAGGCTAGGCTGTTTCCTGCATTATCCCCCCTATTTCCCTTCCCGAACAGAGGAACATTAGCTAGTTGCCAGTCCTCCAGGATCTCTCCAGTGGCAAGTGAGGATCCAAAGATCTGGGTCAAGACCCCAGCAATTTCCTCTTTTGCCTCTCTCAAAACCTAGGGTAAATACTATTGGACTCTGGGGATTTACCCACTCTTCAAGAGACCCAACACCATTTCTTTCATGATCTCACAATGCCCTGGCATATTGCATGCTCCATAATAATCTCACTGTCCTCCATATCCTTCTGCTGGATGAATACCGACACAAAATACTCATTTCAGATCTCACCCAGAGCCTCTGCCCCCAAGAACAAATTCCTTCCTTTATCCTTGAATGGTCCTAAATTCTCGCTAGTTATCCTTTTGTTTATAATGTATGTGCAGAATGCTTTGGGCTTCTCTTTAACCCTGCTTGCCAAGGTCATTTCATGGCCCCTTCTTGCTCTCCCAATTCCCTGCTTGAGTACTTTCCCGATTTCCTTATATTCCTCAACATTGCATGTACATATCTGCTGACGGGTTGTACAATTTGACAATGATGGGACTGACTTGCTGTTGCCAATCTACCTGACACCCCAGCACATGATCAGTGAGAAGATCAGGAGAGGAATTTCCTGATGAATTCTCACTCCCAAGGATAAAGATGTAAAACGTGATTGTGATTGATCATTGTGGAGGAACACGATGCTGGGTTTTTTTCCGAGTTCCCACCTCAGTCTGACAAGGTGATTAATTTCCCATTCTCATTAGGTTCATTTACCCTCACACATGACATGACTGCACAGAGAGTGAAAGCAAAGGCAGTTTCTCCTCCTCAACAATCTACAAACCATTAAACAATGACAATATCATCGGAAAAGCTGCTTGGAAAAATTAAATTAAAATTCACGCAGCACTGACCCCACATTTGTTTGCTGGGATGTATGAATACGTTTAATCTCTGAGATCAGTGACAGGACCAGAAAGATGCTCTCTCCGGGCCCTATACCAACTCAAACCACAGCAATGCAGTATGTGAGGCCATTCAGCCCATTGGGAATGTGCTAGATCGTTTGTATGGCCGTGTGATTCACTCGGTGAATCAGGGTTGCTGTAGATATGTTTAGCTTCACATTGTCCTCTGGAGCTCCAGATAGTGAGGGAGGGCGAACCAGGAATCTCTCCCTCTCTTACTGTCCACTGTTGGGTGGTGTTGGAAGGATTTACAATTTGATGTTTCGCCATGTTCTGTACAAACCTTGCTCGGCCAACAAGTCCTGTTGTGGGATTCAAACCCAGAGTCTCAGGCTCAGAGGCAGAGATTCTAGATCTCCTGGGTCTCTGAACAATCCATCCAATTAGCCCCACTCTTGCTCCATTCTTCCACAAATGCTTCCTTCTCAACTACTTACCCAACACTCTTTCAAAAGTTACTGTTCAATCTCCCTCTGTCCTCCATTCAGGCTCAGAAATAACTTCCCGATATTGTAATATAGATCCATCGTATCAAATCAATCCATCTAACTACTACCTTCACCCTTGCCCTCACCCCCACCCTCCAACTGTCTAACTAATTCTCACGCACTCTCTGTCCCTTGCCTGTTTCTTACTCGGATATTTCTCTGTCACTCACAACTGGCCAAGATGAGTGATTGGAGCATTAAAGATTCACTCCTTACCCGATATGTTGACCAGCTTCCCTCCCAAGCCATGGTGGGGATGGGGGTGTACTGTGGCCAATTGGAATCCTACCCTGTGCCCATCTCTTGCTGTGGTTCTCCTCCTTGAACCTGCTTTCGGGACCATTCCCAGCAACCTCCTGGGGGCGGGGAGGTGAGGGGGCTGTTGGTGCTGCTTTGTAGAGTGTAGTCAGCGTCTCTCTTCCAACAAAGAGAGTTTGCATTTATATCGCACCTTTAATACAGTTAAATGACCCAAAGTACCTTGCGGGAGTGTTCATCAGACAACCATGAACCACATCAGTAGAGATTAGGAGCAGGTGACTGACAAGGTCAATACTAGAGAGGATCACAAAGGAGCAGCAGGAAGGGGGGGTTAGAGAGGGAATGGCAGAGCGTAGGGCCCAGGCACCAATGGCGGAGCGATGAGAGTCTGCGATGATCTGAATGGTCTGAATTGGGGGAAGATATCAAACAGTTGCAGGACCAGAGAGGCCAGTCAAAGACATGGATTCATTGTTAGAGCAGGCTGAGGAATTCCCTGGGAAGTGTTTGCAGGGTCAGCTTTTCCTTCTTGCTTCCCAGTGATATTTTATTGGAATAGCCTCCTGTCCTGTTCTACATTCTTGGTTAATGAGGGATGGAGGTTCTGAGCCTGCTCAGCATATTACCAAGAAACACAATAACCCACACAAATGTGCAGAATTCCACTTGGGAACCAAAGCACTGCAGAGTAATGAGTGCCCATTAAAATTAATTACAGCAAATAAATGCCACCATCTTAATATTCAAACAGTGTCACCCGGCGACTGCCTTAATTATGATGCTTCAGCTGATTCAGGGTCTGTCAAGGGAAAGCTGCCTGTTTTTTTGGAATGTCAGAGAAAGCAGGAATAACATCCAGAGTGAGAGCAGCAGGCAGGAATGTCACAAAACAGGAGGAAGAGGGACACACGGAAAGAGATCGGTGGGTGGAAGGGAGAGGGAGAGGGTGAGGTACGCAGGAAGGAGAAATGGAGAGCTGAAGGAGGGATGGAGGGGAGGGGCAAAAGGAGAGAAGAGAACTGCAAGAAAAGGTAGAGAGAGAGACAGAGAGAGAGACAGTGAGAGAAAGGAAGATGGGGGCTAAAGAAGGGGATTGAGATAGGGGCAGGGGGAATGGGAGGACGGAAGGTATAAGACAAACGGAGAGTAAGAGGGTATGAGAAAAGCCAGGACTCTGGAGAAAGTGACAGAGAGAATGGGGGCACTGGATAGGGAGGGGGAGGGAGAGAGAGGGGGGGAGGGGGAGAGAGAGGGGGGGGAGGGGGAGACAGAGGGGGGAGGGGGAGAGAGAGGGGAGGGGGAGACAGAGGGGGGGAGGGGGAGAGAGAGAAGAGTGAATGAGTAACGTCACATTGGCAGTGACAAAGAACAGATGGAACAGCAGCAAGTGAACTTCAGAATGCCCTTCAAACACAGCAGATGTCAGAGGCGCAGTACTCTGTGAGTCTACAAACAGGCATTTTTTAAGATTGATTACATTACAGTGTAGAAACAGGCCCTTCGGCCCAACAAGTCCACACCGACCCGCCGAAGCGCAACCCACCCATACCCCTACATTTACCCCTTACCTAACACTACGGGCAATTTGGCATGGCCAATTCACCTGACCCTGCACATTTTTGGATTGTGGGAGGAAACCGGAGCACCCGGAGGAAACCCACGCAGACACGGGGAGAACGTGCAAACTCCACACAGTCAGTCGCCTGAGGCGGGAATTGAACCCGGGTCTCTGGCGCTGTGAGGCAGCAGTGCTAACCACTGTGCCACCGTGCATGTAGATCTTTCGTCATTAATAGTTTCTCGTTAGTCCACAGGCCACAAGATGAAAGGTCTGGATAGTATTTGATGAGAGTTATCTTTCTGTATCTGAAATGTTCCAGACAGTTATTACTGCACATTGGAACAAATGGACAGGAGGAGGCCACTCAGCCCATCCAGCTGCTATGCTAGCCTGTTAGACCATGATTGATTATCCCGTCAGTGCCACTTATCCCCACTATCTCCATACCTCTTGATGTTATCAGTCATCAGCGGCCTATGGATTTCTGCCTTGATGACAGATCCTCCACAGTCTCATGCTCAGAGAATGCCAAGTGTTTCCCAGCCTCTGAGTGGAGAGATGCCTCCTCATTTCAGTCTTGAATGTCCTGCTATTATTCTGAGGCTGCGTTCTCTGGTCCTGAAATTACCTTCCTGTCACACTCTGGAAGAATTGAGTCAGTTTCAAAGACATCACCTTATTCCTCAAAACTCTGGAGATTACAGGCCTCAGTCTCTCTGCATGACAATCCTGCCATTCCTGGTGAACTCTTACTGCACTCCCTCTGTATTAAGTACTTAATGGTAAGGTCCGAGGGAGTGTTGCTAAACAAAGAGACCTTGGAGTGCAGGTTCATAGCTCCTTGAAAGTGGAGTCGCAGGTAGATAGGATAGTGAAGGCAGCGTTTGGTATGCTTTCCTTTATTGGTCAGAGTATTGAGTACAGGAGTTGGGAGGTCATGTTGTAGCTGTACAGGTCATGGTTAGGCCACTGTTGGAATATTGCATGCAATTCTGGTCTCCTTCCTATCGGAAAGATGTTGTGAAACTTGAAAGGGTTCAGAAAAGATTTACAAGGATGTTGCCAGGGTTGGGGGATTTGAGCTATAGGGAGAGGCTGAACAGGCTGGGGCTGTTTTCCCTGGAGCGTCGGAGGCTGAGGGGTGACCTTATAGAGGTTTACAAAATTATGAGAGGCATGGATAGAATAAATAGACAAAGTCTTTTCCCTGGGGTGAGGGAGTCCAGAACTAGAGGCCATAGATTTAGGGTGAGGGGGGAAAGATATAAAAGAGACCTAAGGGGCAACTTTTTCACGCAGAGGGTGGTACGTGTATGGAATGAGCTGCCAGAGGAAGTGGTGGAGGCTGGTACAATTGCAACATTTAAGAGGCATTTGGATGGGTATATGAATAGGAAGGGTTTGGAGGGATATGGGCCAGGTGCTGGCAGGTGGGACTAGATTGGGTTGGGATATCTGGATGGCACGGACGGGTTGGGCCGAAGGGTCTGTTTCTGTGCTGTACATCTCTATGACTCTATGACTCAATAATTCTCCAGGTGAGATCTTACAGATGTCCTTCTGTATGCAATGCCTCTGGTGATGAAAACCAAATACCTCTCTAACTGCTTGCTGAAGTTCCATAGTTTTTGGATCCCTTTGAACTCCTGCACTTTTCAACTTCTTGCCATTTAAGAAATATTCTGCCTTTCTGTTTTCTCTATCAAACTGAATAACTTCATGCTTATTCACGTTGTGTTCCAGCTGTATTTTCCAGCCTGGTCACTCAGTCTGTCCAAATCCTCTTGAAGCTTCCTAACATTGTCCTGACACTGATCTTCCCACTCTGTTTGGTATCATCAGCAAATCTGGAAGTATTACAATTGATCTTTAATTCCCTAACTGATTAAAAATCTGTCTCGCTCAGCTTTGAATCCGCAGTACTTATTGACTCCACCTGTACAGCTCTCTGTGGTAAATAATTCCATGCTGCTCTCTGAGAGGAGAGGAAGATGGATGTTTGGAGTAGAGTATGAAATGCATTGAAGGAAGTGAGAGTGGACATTGCAAAGGTGATGGCCATCATCCTTGATCTTCCCTGGACTCAGGGGTAATGTTGGAGAATTGGAGAATTGCAAACACCTTACTCTTGTTCAGAACAAGGTCATAAAGATCAACCCAGCAATTCGAGACCACCCAGTTTCAGTTCAGAGTGAGGAAACTTTGAGCAACAATTACTCAGGATAGAATTAATTGTCACACGGAAAAATGTGGATTGATTCAGAAGAGCTAACATGGATTTCTTAAGAGAGTATTGTATTTAACTTGCTGGAGCTGGTTTAGAACATAGAACATGGAAATGTAGGCACAGAACAGGCCCTTTGGCCCACGATGTTGTGCCAAGACTTAATCCTAATGTAAAATATAGTAACTTAACCTACGCACCCCTCAACTCACCGCTCTCCATGTGCATGTCCAGTTTGAAGAGGCAACAAGAGTGCAGTTGATGTGGTTTCCATATAGACTTCCAAAGGATAACTCATGCAGGGACACACAGAAGACTTGTCAGGGAATTTATCCTGATGGGTATGATTGACCAGGATCTTGATATGCAGGGCTCAATTTGCAGCTGACACAAAACTTGGGGGAACGGTAAACTGAGAGGTGGACAGTGCAGAGCTTCACAAAGACATGAACACATTGGTGGAGAAGGCGGAGAGGTACCAGATGAGGTTCATTGTGGAGAAATGTGAGGCAATGGATTTTGGTGCAAAGAGCATGGGTAAACAGTATAAAGCAAAGGTACCATTCTAAAGGGTGCACAAGAGCAGAGACTTGGGGTGTATATGTGCGTAAGTCATTAAAGGTGGCAGAATAGGTAGCGAGAGCTGTCAATAAATCATATAGTATTCTTGGCTTCATAAATACGGACACAGAATAAAAGAGGAGGACGTTACATTGAACTCATACAAGACGCTGATTAGACCTAAGCTGGAATAGAGTGAACAGTTTTGGATGTCACACGATGTGAATACATTGGAGAGAGTGCAGAGGAGGTTTATGAGAATAGTTCCAGGGCTGAGACACTTCCATTCTGGGGGTTGGTGACGATTCACCGATTAGCCACTGCCAGTTCACCACCAGCGTTTCTCCACTGGGATCATTTGCCCTCCGGAGACTATTCACCACCGGAAATATATATATGTACTGATTGTTTTCCCTCCCGCCTGTTCTTTCATACTTCTCAGTCCCCTTTATTTATACAACTACATACTACATATTGATAAAAAAAGTAAAATAAATATCATTTTATTGGTTTATATATAAAAATGAGTTACAAACTTTAACCAGAAAAAGGAAATATATTTTAAAAATCTTTATAATGGCAGTAAAATCTCACATTAATATTAAACAATGACATTTTAGTTCGTTTGTTAGTTATGTGCTATTTATTTATAAAGATAAAAGCCAAAGCAATTATCATTTTTGCTTTTAAAGCATAATCAGGATCGGTGTTATATTGAAGAGTTGCACCAACTGCAGCAATATGTCTATGCATACTTTGTGTCAAATGAGAAAAAAGCCCCTAATTCTAACTTCAGGAAAACATTCTCTCATAGCACTGATAGCTGCCTGCTCAGTCACAATGGATACACTGTGGTCTGGGATTAGGTACCAAGGACTTCACCATTTCAAACATGCAGACATACGTTGAACGCTGCTTACGTGGTAGAAGTATGTACACTATTGGCTGGTCAAGGAAGTAATCGTATAATCATATTTGGTAGGGAACCTTGGATACATCATTTAGCAGAAACGATGCGGTTTGTGGATGGTACATTCAACATAGCTCTTATTTTGTTCTCTCAGGTATATTGTATTTTAGCAAAAAGACTTGATGGGGTTCATCCAATATTGTATATACTTCTATTTGTATACTATTTGTATACTCCTATTTGTATATACTCCAATATTGTATATACTTCTATTTGCGGTATTTGCTTTGGCAAATCGTCTTCAGTGGTCAAAGGGCAGTGGCTAATCATCCATGGTGAACCTGCTGTGGCAAATGGTCCGATCCCCATCCATTCTGAGGGAAGTTAGGACTGTTTTCCTTGGAGAGGTTTGATAGAGAGTTTTAAAGTATTTGCAAAAGGAGCAAATGCAGACTTTTCTACACAGTGAGTAGTTAGGGTCTGGAATGCATTCCCTGGAAGTTTGGTCAAAGCAAATTCAATTGAGGCATTCAAGAGGACGCTGGATAATTATTTATCCAGAAACAATACACAAGGTTACAGGGAAAAGGCAGGATACTGGCACTCAGATAAAATGATCAGAGACCAGGTGCACTCACAATGGGCCAAATGGCCTCCTTTGGCACTGCAACAATTCTGTGAATCTGATATATCTGTGTATATCTGTGTATATCTGTTATATCTGTTATATCTGTGTATATCTGTGTATATCTGTGTATATCTGTTATATCTGTGTATATCTGTGTATATCTGTGTATATCTGTGTATATCTGTGTATATCTGTTATATCTGTGTTATCTGTGTATATCTGTGTATATCTGTTATATCTGTTATATCTGTGTATATCTGTGTATATCTGTGAATCTGTTATATCTGTGTATATCTGTGTATATCTGTTATATCTGTGTATATACGTGTATATCTGTGTATATCTGTTATATCTGTGTATATCTGTGTATATCTGTGTATATCTGTTATATCTGTTATATCTGTGTATATCTGTGTTATCTGATATATCTGTGTATATCTGTGTATATCTGTTATATCTGTGTTATCTGTGTATATCTGTGTATATCTGTGTATATCTGTGTATATCTGTGTATATCTGTTATATCTGTGTATATCTGTTATATCTGTGTATATCTGTGTATATCTGTGTATATCTATGTATATCTGTGTATATCTGTGTATATCTGTGTATATCTGTGTTATCTGTGTATATCTGTGTATATCTGTTATATCTGTTATATCTGTGTATATCTGTTATATCTGTGTTATCTGTGTATATCTGTGTATATCTGTGTATATCTGCGTATATCTGTGTATATCTGTGTATATCTGTGTATATCTGTTATATCTGTGTATATCTGTGTATATCTGTGTATATCTATGTATATCTGTGTATATCTGTGTATATCTGTGTATATCTGTGTTATCTGTGTATATCTGTGTATATCTGTTATATCTGTTATATCTGTGTATATCTGTGTATATCTGTGTATATCTGTGTATATCTGTGAATCTGTTATATCTGTGTATATCTGTGTATATCTGTGTATATCTGTGTATATACGTGTATATCTGTGTATATCTGTTATATCTGTGTATATCTGTGTATATCTGTGTATATCTGTTATATCTGTTATATCTGTGTATATCTGTGTTATCTGTGTATATCTGTGTATATCTGTGTTATCTGTGTATATCTGTGTATATCTGTTATATCTGTGTATATCTGTGTATATCTGTGTATATCTGTGTATATCTGTTATATCTGTGTTATCTGTGTATATCTGTGTATATCTGTGTATATCTGTGTAGATCTGTTATATCTGTGTATATCTGTGTATATCTGTGTATATCTGTTATATCTGTGTATATCTGTGTTATCTGTGTATATCTGTGTATATCTGTGTATATCTGTTATATCTGTGTATATCTGTGTATATCTGTTATATCTGTGTATATCTGTGTTATCTGTGTATAACTGTGTTATCTGTGTATATCTGTGTATATCTGTGTATACCTGTTATATCTGTGTATATCTGTGTATATCTGTGTATATCTGTGTATATCTGTTATATCTGTGTATATCTGTGTATATCTGTGTATATCTGTTATATCTGTTATATCTGTGTATATCTGTGTTATCTGATATATCTGTGTATATCTGTGTATATCTGTTATATCTGTGTTATCTGTGTATATCTGTGTATATCTGTGTATATCTGTGTATATCTGTTATATCTGTGTATATCTGTTATATCTGTGTATATCTGTGTATATCTGTGTATATCTATGTATATCTGTGTATATCTGTGTATATCTGTGTATATCTGTGTTATCTGTGTATATCTGTGTATATCTGTTATATCTGTTATATCTGTGTATATCTGTTATATCTGTGTTATCTGTGTATATCTGTGTATATCTGTGTATATCTGCGTATATCTGTGTATATCTGTGTATATCTGTGTATATCTGTTATATCTGTGTATATCTGTGTATATCTGTGTATATCTATGTATATCTGTGTATATCTGTGTATATCTGTGTATATCTGTGTTATCTGTGTATATCTGTGTATATCTGTTATATCTGTTATATCTGTGTATATCTGTGTATATCTGTGTATATCTGTGTATATCTGTGAATCTGTTATATCTGTGTATATCTGTGTATATCTGTGTATATCTGTGTATATCTGTGTATATACGTGTATATCTGTGTATATCTGTTATATCTGTGTATATCTGTGTATATCTGTGTATATCTGTTATATCTGTTATATCTGTGTATATCTGTGTTATCTGTGTATATCTGTGTATATCTGTGTTATCTGTGTATATCTGTGTATATCTGTTATATCTGTGTATATCTGTGTATATCTGTGTATATCTGTGTATATCTGTTATATCTGTGTATATCTGTGTTATCTGTGTATATCTGTGTATATCTGTGTATATCTGTGTAGATCTGTTATATCTGTGTATATCTGTGTATATCTGTGTATATCTGTTATATCTGTGTATATCTGTGTTATCTGTGTATATCTGTGTATATCTGTGTATATCTGTTATATCTGTGTATATCTGTGTATATCTGTTATATCTGTGTATATCTGTGTTATCTGTGTATAACTGTGTTATCTGTGTATATCTGTGTATATCTGTGTATACCTGTTATATCTGTGTATATCTGTGTATATCTGTGTATATCTGTGTATATCTATGTATATCTGTGTATATCTGTGTATATCTGTGTATATCTGTGTATATCTGTGTTATCTGTGTATATCTGTGTATATCTGTGTATATCTGTTATATCTGTGTATATCTGTGTATATCTGTGTATATCTGTGAATCTGTTATATCTGTGTATATCTGTGTATATCTGTGTATATCTGTGTATATCTGTTATATCTGTGTATATCTGCGTATATCTGTTATATTTGTGTATATCTGTGTATATCTGTGTATATCTGTTATATCTGTGTATAACTGTGTTATCTGTGTATATCTGTGTATATCTGCGTATATCTGTTATATCTGTTATATCTGTGTATATCTGTGTTATCTGTGTATATCTGTGTTATCTGTGTATATCTGTGTTATCTGTGTATATCTGTGTATATCTGTTATATCTGTGTATATCTGTGTATATCTGTGTATATCTGTGTATATCTGTTATATCTGTGTATATCTGTGTTATCTGTGTATATCTGTGTATATCTGTTATATCTGTTATATCTGTGTATATCTGTGTATATCTGTGTATATCTGTTATATCTGTGTTATCTGTGTATATCTGTGTTATCTGTGTATATCTGTGTATATCTGTTATATCTGTGTATATCTGTATATATCTGTGTATATCTGTTATATCTGTGTATATCTGTTATATCTGTGTATATCTGTGTATATCTGTGTATATCTGTTATATCTGTGTATATCTGTGTATATCTGTTATCTGTGTATATCTGTGTATATCTGTTATATCTGTGTATATCTGTGTATATCTGTTATATCTGTTATATCTGTGTATATCTGTTATATCTGTGTTATCTGATATATCTGTGTATATCTGTTATATCTGTGTATATCTGTGTTATCTGTGTATATCTGTGTTATCTGTGTATATCTGTGTATATCTGTGTATATCTGTGTATATCTGTTATATCTATTATATCTGTGTATATCTGTTATATCTGTTATATCTGTGTTATCTGTGTTATCTGATATATCTGTGTATATCTGTGTATATCTGTGTATATCTGTTATATCTGTTATATCTGTGTATATCTGTGTATATCTGTTATATCTGTTATATCTGTGTTATCTGTTATATCTGTTATATCTGTGTATATCTGTGTTATCTGTGTATATCTGTGTATATCTGTTATATCTGTTATATCTGTGTATATCTGTGTATATCTGTTATATCTGTTATATCTGTGTTATCTGTGTTATCTGTTATATCTGTTATATCTGTGTATATCTGTGTTATCTGTGTATATCTGTGTATATCTGTTATATCTGTGTATATCTGTTATATCTGTTATATCTGTGTATATCTGTGTATATCTGTGTATATCTGTTATATCTGTGTATATCTGTGTTATCTGTGTATATCTGTGTTATCTCTGTGTATCTGTGTATATCTGTTATATCTGTGTATATCTGTGTATATCTGTTATATCTGTTATATCTGTGTTATCTGTGTTATCTGTTATATCTGTTATATCTGTGTATATCTGTGTTACCTGTGTATATCTGTGTATATCTGTTATATCTGTTATATCTGTGTATATCTGTTATATCTGTTATATCTGTGTATATCTGTGTATATCTGTGTATATCTGTGTATATCTGTGTATATCTGTTATATCTGTGTATATCTGTGTTATCTGTGTATATCTGTGTTATCTGTGTATATCTGTGTTATCTGTGTATATCTGTGTTATCTCTGTGTATCTGTGTATATCTGTTATATCTGTGTATATCTGTTATATCTGTTATATCTGTGTTATCTGTGTTATCTGATATATCTGTGTATATCTGTGTATATCTGTTATATCTGTGTATATCTGTGTTATCTGTGTATATCTGTGTTATCTCTGTGTATCTGTGTATATCTGTTATATCTGTGTATATCTGTTATATCTGTTATATCTGTGTTATCTGATATATCTGTGTATATCTGTGTATATCTGTTATATCTGTTACATCTGTGTATATCTGTGTATATCTGTGTATATCTGTTATATCTGTGTTATCTGCGTTATCTGATATATCTGTGTATATCTGTTATATCTGTGTTATCTGCGTTATCTGATATATCTGTGTATATCTGTTATATCTGTTATATCTGTGTTATCTGCGTTATCTGATATATCTGTGTATATCTGTTATATCTGTTATATCTGTGTTATCTGCGTTATCTGATATATCTGTGTATATGTGTGGCAGCGTGGTGGGGGGAGGGGGAATGTAGGTGTTGAAAACGAGATTTCTGTATGGCATTTGGCTGCGTCTTTGTGTGTGTGTGTCTTTCTCTGTGTGTTGATGTGTCAGTGTGTGAGTGCATGTGTGTGCGTTTGTGTGGATGTCTCTGTGTCTGTGTGTGGGTGTGTGAGTGCATGTCTGTGTGTGTGGGAGGGGTGGTTGTATGTGTGTGACTCTGTGTTTGTGTGTGTATCTGTGTGTGAGTGAGTGTGAGTGTATGTGTGTCTGTGTGTGTGCATGTGAGTGTGTGTGTCTGTGTGAGTGTGTGTGTCTGTGTCTGTGTGAGTGTGTGTCTGTGTGTGTTTCTGTGTCTGTGTTTGTATTTGTCAGTGTGAATATGTGAGTGTGTGTGTGAGTGCATGGGTAAGTGTGTATGTGCGTGTGAGTGTGTGTGTGCATGTGAGTGTGTGTGTGTGGGGCTGGGTGTGTGTATGTCTGTGCGTGAGTGTGTGTGAGTCTGTATGTGAGTGTGTCTGTGGTGATGTGCGTGGACAGCTGTGTGTGTGTGTCTGTGTGTATGTGCGTGCGTGAGTGTGAGTGTGTGTGTGAGTGTGAGTGTGTCTGTGTGAGTATGAGTTTGTGTGTGAGTGGCTGTATGTGTTTGTTTGTGTGGGAATGTCTGTGTGTGTCTGAATGAGTGTGTGTGAGTGCCTGTGTGTGAGTTTGTGTGTGTGTGTATGTGAGTGTGTGTGAGTGTGAGTGTGTGTGTGTCTGTGTGTGGGTGAGTGTCTGTGTGAGTGTGTGTGAGTGTCTGTGTGTGTTTGTGTGTGTGTGAGTATCTGTGTGTGAGTGCGGGTGTGTGTGTCTGTGTGTGTATGCATGTCTGTGTGCGTGTGTCTGTGTGTGGGTGAGTGTCTGTGTGAGTGTGTGTGTGTTTGTATGAGTGTGTGTGTGAGTGTCTGTGTTAGTGTTTGTGTGAGTGTGTGAGTGTGTGTGTGTCTGTGTGTGTGAGTGACTGTGTGAGTGTGTGTGTGAGTGTCTGTGTGTTCGTGTGTGTGATTATCTGTGTGTGTGAGTGTGTGTGTGTGAGTGCGTGTCTGTGGTGTGAGTGTGTCTGTGTGTGTATGAGTGTGTGAGTGTGTTTATCTGAGTGTGAGTGTGAGTGTCATTCTGATGGGTATTGTCTTTGGTGAAATGTCACGCTGTAGATGTCATCAGCTGAAGGCTCTCGTGCAGCATCTACAGTTGGCTGCTGGAATGACAAGCTCTACCTCCCGTTCTAAATATAGAAACATCCAACTGGGTAACAACAATAACAAAACAAGGCCGATGGAAATAACATTAGCTTTGCCCTGCCATCACCTCCCCTCCCCACCACCGCCCCCCCCCCCCCCCCCCCCCCCCCCCTGTACTGTTATGTTGACTTCCGTAACATCTCACACCATGACTACATTTGCAGTCGGAGTGATTCAGATTTCAGGTCACAATGAATCACAAACAAACAAGCACCAGTTCCAACGAAAGAGAATCGAGAAATGGGGGGTCAAACACTCCATCAATCAATAACATACAAGAGCCACTCAGAATATGTAGAGAAGTGAGCATATTTGAACTACAGATTGAGAGTTTACATAACCACAATCAATCTCAGGTTCCTTTCGGTAACAGATTGAGGCATTGAAATGTGGCAGGTCAAAGGCAGAGATAAACAGCACAGGCCATTACAGTAGCCAACCTCCTAGTCATTGACTCCATTTCCAGTGAGTGGGTTGGCTGGGAAAATATTTGCTATTTGCCTCCTGATTAGACTCTTGCTGAGGAGCTGTTTTTGCAGCCTGGCTCAGGAAAGGGTCTGTCAGTGCACTGTACTGTCGTGAAGGTGACTTTCCCTGTTACATTTAATGTCATTAATTATCCAAGCTCGGCATCATCCAATCGCTACCTTTCGATATCATCCTTGTACCTCTTCCCTATATCTTCTCCAGTGTCTCTATCACCTTTTTAATGATATGGTAACCAGAACTGTTCAGTGCGATGCACTGAATCTTGGTTAGATCTCATTCAGAGCTTCCATTCTCTTCAATTTTATCCCTCCTAGAAATAAAACTAGGATTACTTTCCTTGGCAAAGCATGGCTCAGTATGGATAAATCTCTGGATCCACGGGGAGCCAGCCAATTGGACACACAACTGGTTTAACATTAGGAGACAGAGGGCAGTGGGAGAGGGTTGTTTTTCAGACTGAAGGCTGCGACCAGCGGTATGCCACAGGGATTGGTGCTTGGTCCACTGTTATTTGTCATTAATATGAATTATTTGGATGAGAATTTAGGAGATATGGTTAGTAAGTTTGTGGATGACACCAAGATTGGTGGTATAGTGGACAGCGAAGGAGGTTATCTGGAAATGCATCGAGGTCTTGATCAATTGGACCTGTGGACTGAGTAATGGCAGATAGAGTTTAATTTAGATATATACAATATGTTGCATTTTGTTAAAGCAAAAGAGGGTAGAGCTTACACAGCCGATGGCACGGCGCTGGGGAGTGTTATACAATAAAGCGATCTAAGGGTAAAGGTTCACAGCTCCTTGAAAATGGAATCACAGATAGACAGGGCAGTGAAGAAGGCTTTTGGCGTGCTAATTTTCATCAGCCAGAGCATTGAGTATAAGAAAGAGGACATCTTGTTTGAGCTGTACAAGACATTGATGAGGCCACATTTGGAGTACTGCCTGTAGTTCTGGTTGCCCTACTATACAAAGGATGTTAAACTAGAAAGATTGCAGAAAAGATTTACTAAGATGCTACCTGGACTGGAAGGTCTGTGTTATAAAGAGAGATTAGACAGCGTGGAACTCTTTTCCTTGGAGCGTAGGAGAATGTGGGATGACCTTATAGAGGTAGATAATATCATGAGAGTCCTAGATAAGGTTGATAGCGGACAGCATCTCCCCATGGTAGGGGAGGATAAAACCAGAGGACATAGGTTTAAGATGAGAGATACAAAAGGGTCTGGAGGGACAATTTTTTCACACACAGGGTGTTGAGTGTCTGGAATGGGTTGCCAGAGGTAGTGGTGGAAGCAAGTACAATTTTGTTGTTTAAGAAACATTTAGACTGGTACATGAATGGGATAGGTATGGAGCGATATGGTCCAAACGCAGGTAAATGGGACTAGTTTAAATCATGAAAACTGGATGTCATGGGCGAAGGGGTCTGTTTCCATGCTCTATACCTCTCGGACTCTATGACTCTATTAATTGCAGTGGGAACAACTGGCAAACACTGACAGATGATCAAACAGCCAGCAAATAGTCTCAGTATTTAATGTGAGATTTGAAACACGGGCCCTCATGGAGAGTGGTCACTCCTGCTCTCTCAACTGCAATGTGGGGAATACCAAACACCCAGGGAAATCAGGAATGGTGTGTTGGGAATGCAGCTATCAAACACTGATGGAGCTGAGTGTCAACAGACAGTCCAGGGGATTAATTACAATGCTGTTACACACAACCCCACATTTTCAGGTAACTCAGTTCCTCTTTCACGTTATAAGCCTATAAAAGCCAATTCTGCTGAATGACTCAAGTTGAGACTAACCTGTGCAGAGCTAAACTCTGTCTGATCCCTTGTTTAAATCAGAATATTGATGCAGGTCAGATTGGTTTCTTTGCTGCCGTTTTTCATCTGAGTCAGCTGCCTCACTGCAGACTGAGTGCCCTCTGCCTGTGTACCTGCATGATTCCCATTACAGGACATGCATTGGTAAGCCTGCAACTCCATTAGTGACTTGCGTCACTGAGTCCAATCCATTAAACCCTGTTGTTTCCAATACTGTGAAACAGGATTCGTGCAAGTAATCCAGAGATATCTGAGAGTATTTCAGTCTCCTGCTGGGATTCACATTGACGCGAGAATTCCAGGGAGCTGGCTGGGAGCTGGGAAACGCAGTGCCCGGGTTCTGGATGAGCTTTAGGTTTTGGCTATGAAGGAGAATTTGTATTTTATACATTCCGAGATTGGAAACTTAAAAGGGCAGTAACGTTCCCAAAGAATGCACAGCATTGCCATGGAAACCGAGAGTGACAAGGACATGGCAGGGTGAAGGACAGAGGCAGGAGTTGGAGAAAGGACTGACAGAGAGAGAGAGATAGGAGTGATAGAGAGAAATAGAGTGATAGAGAGAGAGAGGTGGGAGGGACAGAGAGAGATGGGAGGGATGGAAAGAGATTAGATTCCCTACAGTGTGGAAACAGGCCCTTCGGCCCAACCAGTCCACTCCGACCCTCCGAAGAGTAACCCACCCAGACCCATTTCCCTCTGACTAATGCACCTAATACTATGGGCAATTTAGCATGGCCAAGTCACCTGACCTACACACCTTTGGACTGTGGGAGGAAACCGGAGCACCCAGAGGAAACCCACGCAGACACGGGGAGAATGTGCAAACTCCACACGGACAGTCGCCTGAGGGTGGAATCGAACCTTGGATCTTGGTGCTGTGAGGCAGTAGTGCTAACCACTGATCCTCCTTGCCGCCCCAAGGACAGAGAGAGATGGGAGGGATGGAGAGTGATAGGAGTGGGTGTAGGTTTGCTCGCTGAGTTGGAAGGTTTGTTTTCAGACATTTCGTCACCATACTAGGTAACATCATCAGTGAGCCTCCGAATGAGCACTGCTGGTATGTGTTTAGGTTTCCGTGGGTCTGTGATGTCATTTCCTGTGGTGATGTCTTAGCAGCATTAGAAACAACACTGAAAGACAATGAACTCACGGGAGAAACCCAGCAAACCATCAGACAGACAGTTGCACCAACATTAAGCAGGTAAAAGGAAGGAAACACACTCAATACACTAGGAAGGAAAGCACTAGAAGGACTCAAAAAAATAAAAAAAAGTTATCCTACCTGTAGACATAGGACGCTTGACAGTCATTTTAAATCAAAGAGACTACATTGACAAAGCGAACGTACTGCTTACAGATACCAACACTTACCAACAGGTGGCAATAGACCCGATCCCACAACTAGAGAACTGAATCACAGCCCTACTCAAAAACCTTCAGAAATCTGGAAAAATAAATAAGACCGACCTCCAAGAAATGAAACCCAATGGATCCAACACACCACGCTTCTATGGATTACCCAAAATTCACAAACCAGGAGTCCCCCTCAGACTCATAGTCTCGTCACCTGGAACATCAACTTACAGATTGGCCAAGGAGCTACACCAAAGAATAAAACACTTAGTAGAAGACTCAAGCCCTTCCATCCACTCCACTCAAGAATTCCTGAAGACCATCAAAGACACTAAGATAGAAGAGGATGAAATAATGGTTTCCTTTGATGTATAGCCCTACTCACATCAATCAGGCCAAGTAAACACTGACTACACTATTAGAAGACCCAAAGACACATACATCAATCACCACCAACTTCAACAGCAAGGACAGTATCGTCAAGCTTGTGGACTTATGCCTTACCACCCACTACACCTTCAACAACAAAACCTACAGTCAAACCAACAGAACACCCATGGGATCTCTGATATCAGGGTTCTTAGCAGAGGCAGTAATGCAGAGACTTGAACAAACAGCTCTGCCAACCATCCAACCCAAACTCTGGATCCCTTTCGTGGATGACACCTTTGTCATCACTAAATGAAACAAATTAGAGGAAACCTTCAAGACCATCAATAATACCCTTCCTGGCATAAAATTCACTAATGAGGAGGAAAACAACAACATTCCTCGATGTTGCAGTAGAGTGAACACCAATGGGGAACCCCAAACCAGCGTCTACAGGAAAACAACACATATGGACCGAATACTTAACTACAGAAGCAATCATCCCAACACCCACAAATGGAGCTGCATTAAAACATTATTTCAACGAGCCACCACACACTGCAGCACAGAGGAACTACGGAGAGCAGAGCGAAATCATCTAAACAGTTTATTCAAAAAGAATGGGTACCCAATGAACACAGTCTGCCAATTTCTCAACAACAAATCTAAACAAGCAGACAAAATACGTCCAGAAACCCTAGCCACTCTCCCCTACATCAAAGACATCTCGGAAATGACTGCCAGACTACTTAGACCCCTTGGCATTATTACCCAAACCCACCAACACACTAAAACAGCAGCTAATGAACTTGCAAGACTCTATACAGACAATGAGCAAAACTAATGTCATTTACAAAATACCATGCAAGGACTGTAACAAACACTACATTGGACAAACAGGCAGAAAACTAGCCACCAGGATACGTGAACATCAACTAGCCACAAAACGACATGACCCTCTCTCACTAGTATCCTTACATACAGATGAGGAAGGACACCACTTTGACTGGGACAACACATCCATCCTAGGACACGCCAAACAGAGACACACACAAGAATTCCTAGAAGCATGGCATTCCAACCGGAACTCTATCAACAAACATATCGAGTTAGACCCCATCTACCACCCTCTGAGAGAAAGAACAGGAAATGACATCAGCACAGGAAACGACATCACCACATGAAATGATGTCACCAACCCAAAGATATCTAAACACGTAAATAGGAAGTGGACCATGTCACCAGTGCTTCATCTGGAGACTCACTGAAGATGTTACCGCATATGGTGACAAAATGTCTGAAAATGAACTTTCCAGCTCAGCGAGCAAACCTACATCCAGGACCTCAACCTGAGCTACACATCATCTCAAAACTCTCTAGGGATGGGAGTGACAGAGAGAGATGGGAGTGATAGAGAGATAGGAGAGTGAAAGAGAGGGATGAGAGTGATAGATAGAGATGGGAGTGACAGAGAGATGGGAGTGATAGAGAGAAATGGAAATCTCAGAGGCAGATGGCTGTGATAGAGATGGCAGTGATAGAGAGCAGAGATGAGACAAGGAGGTGTTGGGGAGACTCTTAATTGAGTCAATAGGTGTATGAGATAGGGAAGAGGATAGGCAGGAAGAGTGGAGGGAAGGAGAGACACTGAACTGACAGTGAGGTGGATGGGGTAAGTTTCTGTGAATGAGGGGCTAACAGAGTGGGCACTAAGTGGACAAGCCCACAAATTGTTGTAACATTGGATATTAAATCCATTTCAGATGGAGGGTATTGATTTGATGGTTACTTCGGCACAGATACAGAGTCATTTACTGCCACAAGAAGAATGGAGATCGGAGTTATACACCTGGAAAGTTTCATCAACTGAAGATAATGTGGGGGGGAGGGGAGTGGGGGTGTCAGGGGGGAGTGTGGGTGTCAGGGGAGTGTGGGTGTGGGGGGGGGGGGCGGGGAGACAGAGATGGAGGCGTGGGAGGGTGCCGAGGGAGGTGGAAGTTGGGGCTGTGTATAGGGAGAGGGGGTGGAATAGGAAGGTGAGTTGGATAATGGGGGAAGACTAGTGAGTGAGGGGATTGGAGGGGTCAACAGAGAGAATAAAGTGGGAGGGAAATGAGGGGAAGGATGTGCAGTAGTGAGTGAGGTGTTAGAGAGAGAGGGAGAAAAGAGAAAGAGACTGATTGAGGGAGGATGAGTTTGAGGAAATGTCTATAACCAATCACACAGCATCCTGGCCAGCAAGCTCAGGGCAGCAATTCATTGGGTTGACAAATGTTGTTTTTTCAAGAGATAAACCAAGTCCACCCAGCAATACAGTGAGAGAGAGACTTCTGATGTGGGAAATGCTCACCATTTTATCAACTGAGTCTGGTTCTGGGATTGTAGGGAGTGTCGGACTTTGGCTTAATCTACCAACTTACTTTCTTCTATGTGTGAGCCAAGTCCTGCGTGTTCTTTAAATGAAGCAATAGGAGAAGATATTCAGTCTCACATTTTTAATTTATTTTAGGAATAAGTGGATAAAGCATTCAGAGCTCTGGGTCTAAACCTTTCTGTCCCTGACAAACTATACAGTGTGTCAGTTCGGAAAAATACACACCCTTCTGTGCCTGATCCAGTCTTTTTATATAATAAAAAACATCATGAAATCACTGATATGGGATTATCTTCTGATTGGCTGTTGATCTGACTCCATTCTCCGCCTCCTTACGTTCCCGGATGTCTGACCCCACGTGACCTTGTTTTGCCCGCGAAACGGAGAACCACGTGACCCCCTGCACGCCTCCGGCGCGTGAATCGGAGCATCATGTGACCTTGTTCTGCGCGCGCGCATAACGGAGCATCCCCAAAGGCTTCCGAATGCCGAGTATATTTACGGTCGCAGCCAGGTACATATTTACAAACAAGCCGCATATTTACAGGAGGTATGTTAGAGGCTGGGATTGGTGTGTGTATATACACATTCATTACAGCCTGCACTATGGGCTGATCCATCTGCCCATTTACTCTTGGACGTCACTGTCAGGAAAAGCTGAATTAACACAGCAACACACAGCAGCTGATCTTCCATTTCCAGTTTATAGTTAGAAATACAATCCTGAGCTTAAATCAAACCTGAACCCACCTCAGCACCACTCCCAGTCAATCATCCAGGCTGCTTAAAGTTCAATGCTGAACAAATTGCAGACACGCACGCACACACGCACACACACTTTCCAAAATACAGCCAGCATAATACGCCTGCAAATCCTTTCAAACCTGTGCAGCGTGGACTCTGGAGCTTACACCCAATTACAAACTTGAAACACTTTGATATCAAAAGCTTCACCTCTCTCTCTCTCTCTCCTTGTCCAAGTCTCTCACCCATCCTCTGTTTGCACTCCTCGTTGCCACACCATCATGTCCTCTCTCCTACCCCTCTCCCCTGTTCAGTAACCACCCTCCACATCTCCTCCGCTCAAGGAGTTAATAAATTCCAGAAAAAACAGACGACCCAGAATGAACTGTGGATGCTGTGAATCCGGGAAGGTAAACAGAAGTTGCTGGAAAAGCTCAGCAGGTCTGGCAGCATCTTCGGAGAGAAATCAGAGTTAATGTTTCGGGTCTGGAGACCCTTCCTCAGAACCAGGACCTGAAATGTTAACTCTGATTTCTCTTTACAGATGCTGCCAGACCTGCTGAGCTTTTCCAGCAACTTCTGTTTACCTTCCCTGATTCACAGCATCCACAGTTCATTCTGGGTTGTCTGTTTTTTGGCTTTTGCTCTCAGTCTCTTGGTTGTCCTGGAACCTCTTCAGTTCAATGTCCCATCTCTGGTCGTCACTAATTTGCTTCCCCTGGTGGTTGGTTTGCAAAAATGCAAACGTGACGTTGGCCAATAACTACTTCCACCGATGTAGCTGCTCTGAACACACAAACACCATCCCAAACCCCCTCTCCCTCCAGACTCTTCCTCCCTTTTTTCAGTATTGGATTCACCACGCTGTAAGGTTTGACTTGTCACTGAGTTTTTGTCGATGGGGATAATATTGGGAGAGGCAGGTGTGAGGTAAATGGGTCTATAGTAGGAAGATAAAAAAGTCAATTGGAAGCTTGCTTTCCATTAATCTTTCTTTTCTACGGATCCCACCTT
Organism: Chiloscyllium plagiosum; assembly: GCF_037043375.1. Taxonomy (NCBI): domain Eukaryota; kingdom Metazoa; phylum Chordata; class Chondrichthyes; order Orectolobiformes; family Hemiscylliidae; genus Chiloscyllium; species Chiloscyllium plagiosum. The sequence continues at coordinate 2,717,218 of NW_028270180.1, forward strand.
CTCATCTTGAACACTGTTAAAAAGATGCAGAAGAACACCACAAAGTGACCACTGCAGCAAATGGAAACCTCATTCCTCCACCTTGGTCATAAACCTTTCAAAACCTGTAAGTGTTACGAAGAAACAAGCCATGTGAAAATTCTTAAATGAAGGAAGTGTTTCTTTCCTACCAGTTAACAGCTTCTTCAGTCCTTTCGTCAGCTTGTCAGAGCCTCACGCAGTCACTGATTCCTAAACAGAGAAGTTAGACACTGCTTTAGGTCAACAGGTTTGTGCGTTGAATTATACTTGCATTTTGCAGAACACATCAGTAACAGTTCCCGCAGCTCAGTTCTATTCTGAATGTTTCAGGATTCTGACAACAGGAATTGACAATTCATCTCGCAACCATCTCAAAGGGGCCTGTCCAGCTTTATTGCTGCTCATTATCAATAATCACTTCAAAATAAAAGGCAAGAAAAAGTCACATTGTTCCTTACATCAGTCCTCACTCTAATCAAAGCTAACAACAGATATCATTAATAGCTGGGAAACCTAATTACCCAGTGAAATTGATTGTGTCTGGAGTTCACAGCACTGTCTGTGGACAAACTCACCAGGGTGTCTCATTCTCAACAAAGCTAATACAACATCATTAGTGCAACTTTGAAAGGATATAGCTCATTAGGATCCAAGGATGGCACTCATAAACATTTAGCTGAACATGTGTACCAATATATATGCATGCGTGTGTCTGTATGTATGTGTCTGAATATGCACATGTATGTGCCTGGATATGTGTGTATGCAACACATGCATGTGCATCGGTACACCTGTGCATTTGTATGTACATGCACAAATGTGTGTCTGTCTGTGTGTGTGCGTGTGTGCCTGTATGTATGTGTGTGCGTGTGTGCGTGCGCCTGTATGTATGTGTGTGCGTGCGTGTGCCTGTATGTATGTGTGTGTGCCCGTATGTGTGTGTGTGTGCATGCATGTATGTGTGCACGTGTGCCTGTATATGTGTGTGTGCGTGCGCGTGTGTCTGTGCGCGCGCGTGTGCCTGCATGTGTCTGTGTGTGTGTGCCTGTATGTGTGTGTGCGTGCATGTGTCTGTGTGTATGTGTGTTTCTGTGTGTATGTATCTGTATGTGTCTGTGTGTGAGTACCTATATGTATGTGTGTGTGTGGGTATACATATACACAGTCATGTGGATTCAAGATAGGGTCCGGACAGTGTCAGTTAGGAGAAATTGTTCCCATTTACAAAAAGATGGAGACTGAAAGTTAGAAGTATTTTTTAAATTTACTCATGGGGCATGGGCATCGCTGTCTGGGTCCAGCATTTATCACTCTGTCCCTAGTTGCCCCTTGAGAAGGTGGGGGTAAGCTCCCTTCTTGAACCGCTGCAGTCGATGTGCTGTGGGTAGACTCACAATGCCCTGAGGGAGGGAATTCCAGGATTGTGCCCCAGCGACACTGAAGGAACGGCGATATATTTCCAAGTCAGGATGGTGAATGGCTCGGAGGGTAACTCGCAAGGGGTGGTGTTACCATGTACCTGCTGCCCTTGCCCTTCTAGATGGAAGTGGTTCTGATTTGGAAGGTGCTGTCTGAGGAGTTTTGGTGAATTTCCTCAGTGCATCTTGGAGATGATACACACCGTTGCTAGTGAGTGTTGGTTGTGAGGGAGCGGATCTTTATGGGTGTGGTGTCAATCAAGTGGCTGCTTTGTCCTGGATGGTGTCAAGCTTCTTGAGTGTTGTTGGAGCTGCCCCCATCCAGGGCAAGTGGGGAGTATTCCATCACCCTCCTGACTTGTACCGTGTGGACAGTGTGTTTATGTGGCTAGTGCAGTTCAGCTCCTCATAGAAGGATAATAGAATCTCTACTGTGCAGAAAGAGGCCATTCAGCCCATCACGTCTGCACTGCCCATCCGAAGAGCACCCACCCCAAACTCCCATAACCTTGCATTGGGCTTTTACCCTGGCCAATCTACCCTTACCTGCACTCTTTGGACTGTGGGAGGAAACCCATACAGATACGGGGAGAATGTACAAACTCCACACAGACAGTCGCCCAAGGCTGGAATTGAACCCAGGAACCTGATTTCACTCGTGCTGTGAGGCAGCAGCGCTAACTTCTGACCACTGGTCACTAGTAATGACCAGGATGTTAATAGTGGAGGATTCAGTGATGATAACGTCATTGAATGTTAAGCAGGTCTGTTAATTCCCTCCTACTGGAGATAGACAATGTTTAGTAATTGTGTGGCATGAATTGCCCATGGCAGCCCCAGCCTGGATATTCTCTGGGTCTTGCTGCATTTGGACACAGACCTGCTTCAGTATCTGAGCAGTCGCCAGTGGGGTGCAGAAGCAACATTGGCTCAAGGGTTAGTGCAGGTAAGTGGGGCCAATCAGGCTAGTGTCGCTAATAGTGTCTGTTTTCACAGTACAGACTTGATGGGCCGAACAGCTGTGACACTCAATGATTCTAACATTGTGCAACCATCAGTGAACATCCACTTCTGACCTTATGATGGAGGGAAGGTCATTGATGAAGCAGCTGAAGATGGTGGGGCCTAGCACACTACCCTGAGGGAATCCTGCAGAGCTGTCCTGGAGCTGGGATGACTGACCTTTAATAACCATGACCATCGTCCCATCATTCCTGATGAAGGGCTTTTGCCTGAAATGTCGATTTTCCTGCTCCTCGGATGCTGCCTGACCTGCTGTGCTTTTCCAGCACCACTCTAATCTTGACCCCCCCCCCCCCCCCCCCGTGTGCCAGATATTTCTCCAAACAGCTTTCCCCCTGACTCCCACTAACTCCAGTTTTGTTTGGGCTCTTTGATGCCGCACTCGGTGAACTGTGGCCTTGATGTCAAGGGCTGTCACTCTCACCTCATCCTTTTGTTAAAAGAAACAGCAGAGAACACGAGGGAAAATTTTCTCACGCAACGAGTAGTGAGGGTCTGGAATGTGCTGTCAGAGACTGTGGACGAGGTAGGTTCCCTCCAAGCTTTCAGAAAGGAACTGTGAAATTATCTGAAAAGGATGGATGTGTTGGGCTCTGGGGATAAGGTGACTGAGCAGGACTCGGTGAAATGACCCAGTAGAAAGTTGGCACTGACACACTGGACTGAAACCGTGGATCAAAAGGACTGTATGACAATCACTCTCACTCATCTCTTTCTCCCTGAGTTACACTGCACCAATGTCAGTGCACACAGGGACAGAATGTTAGCCAGGTTTGTACACAGAGCCTTGATCATACCTCCACTCTGACTCAGACTTGGGGAGATCCTACACCCGGTGTCTGTGCCCGGAGGTTGGTGGGTTGAGGAGCACAGAGATATAATTTGCAGTTCCTTCAGCTGCTCAGTCTTCCATGGGTAAGCGACAACCAGCAAGGGTCACAGTTCAAAGGCAACCATTGGGGCAAGGATGGTTTGACCTTTGACTGTAGCCCATCACAGGCCTGAGGTGGAAGTGGAGGGATCCCCAGGCAGTTAACCAAGGCAGTCTGGACCAAGTCTATATCGAAGGTTTAAACATGTTTGAAAACCCCATCAGTTGTTGGAGCGAATTGCTGCAGATGCTGGAACTTGTACTGAAACCAACCAATGCTGGAAATCACAGCAGGTCACGCAGTATCCATGGAGAGTGTGAGAGAGTGAGAGAGAGTGTGAGCTAACGTTTCCACTCTCATCCAGAGCTCTTCACCACTTCACATCAGCTCTGGTGAAGAGTCATCTAGAATTGGAACGTTAGCTCACTCTCAGTTGTTGGGGCAAGTTTGGAGCATGAAGCCACAAAATGTAGGGAGCCCCAGTAAGAACCCATCTCCCACCCTCCCCTCCCCCATGCCCCATCTTCAACCCTCCATCTCCCATCCCCCATCTTATATCCCCCATTCCCCATCTCCCAACCCCTTCATCTCCCAGTTCCCATCCCCATCCCCATCCCCCATCTCCCATTCCCCATTCTCCATCACCCATACCCCATTCCACATCACCCATACCCCATTCCCCATCACTAACCCTGCATCCCCAAACCCCATCTCCCATTCCCCAGCTCCCAGTTCCCATCCCCATCCCCCATCCCCCATTCCCCATCCCACAACCCCCATTCCCCATCTCCCAATTCCCATCCCCATCCCCATTCCCCATTCCCCATCACCCATACCCCATTCCCCATCACTAACGCTCCATCTCCCAACCCTCCATCTCTCAATTCCCATCCCCATCCCCCAACCCCCATTCCCCATCCCCCATTTCCCATTCCACGTCCCCCACCCCTCATCCCCCATTCCCCATCACTAACCCTCCATCTCCCAACCCTCCATCACCCAATTCCCATCCCCTATTCCCCATCTCCATTCCCCATCCCCCATCTCCCATCCCACATCCACATTACCCAGCCCCTAACCCCATCCCCAATCCCCAATCTCCCTCCCCCTTCCCCCATTCCCCTTTCCCCATCCCCATCCACACCCCCATCCCCCATCCCCCACCCCCAACACCCATCTCTCATTCCCCCATTCCCCAATTCCCCCATCCCCCATCTCCCAGTTCCCCCAACCCTGTGCCACTTCAGATGGTTGGTGCCCCAGGATGAGAATGACCCAATGTCTGTACCTGGAGTAGCTGCTGCAGTGCAGACAGGTAGCCAGGAGGTGGCAGTGCCAGGCACAGACCACCCTCCCCAGCAGCTCAACTGATCACATCCGTGTTCCCATGTGTTTCAAAAATAAACGTGATTCAGTAATCATGCTGAACGTACAGTGGCAAGAAATTATAGAGCAGGGCTTTGTTTAGCTGAATCCACTGGTTTATAACACGCAGGAACAATTTTTAAAAATCGTTGACATGGGACATTGACATTGTTGACAGGGTCAGTATTTATTCCCCATCCCTAATTACCCTGGGGGCAGTTAAGAGTCAACCCCATTGCTATGGGACTGGAGTCACATGCAGTGTAGACAGGGTAAGGATGGCAGATTCAATATTAGAGTGGTGCTGGAAAAGCACAGCAGGTCAGGCAGCATGCGAGCAGCAGGAGAATCGATGTTTCAGGCAGGAACCCTTCATCAGGAAGGACGGCAGATTTCCTTCCCTAAAGGAAGTTAATAACCCAACCGTTTCTGTCACGGTTACCATCACTGAAGGAGTTACAGGGTCATAGAGATGTACAGCATGGAAACAGACCCTTCGGTCCAACCCGTCCATGCCGACCAGATATCCCAACCAATCTAGTCCCACCTGCCAGCACCCGGCCCATATCCCTCCAGACCCTTCCTATTCATATACCCATCCAAATGCCTCTTAAATGTTGTAATTGTACCAGCCTCCACCACCTCCTCTGGCAGCTCATTCCATACATGTACCACCCTCTGCGTGAAAAAGTTGCCCCTTAGGTCTCTTTTATATCTTTCCCCTCTCACCCTAAACCTATGCCCTCTAGTTCTGGACTCCCCCACCCCAGGGAAAAGACTTTGTCTATTTATCCTATCCATGCCCCTCATAATTTTGTAAACCTGTATAAGGTCACCCCTCAGCCTCTGACGCTCCAGGGAAAACAGCCCCAGCCTGTTCAGCCTCTCCCTGTAGCTCAAACCCTCCAACCTTTGATCGATCAGATTTATTAGTTGAGGTTAAATTCGAGCACCATGTCAGATTGATATCTGCATGCTGATAGAGTTACCCTCTACTTTAACCAGGCCAGTGACTTATATCACCACCCCCACTTTGCTCTTAGATTCCTTGCCTTGACTAATAAACATTAGCAATTTATTTTTGAAAATGTCCACCTTAAATCACCATGCCACCTGTGGGAATCTGTGTGAATGTCTGCTCATTGACATTGCAGAGTGGGAACATTTAACAGTATCTCTTCACATTAGACATCGCAAACCGCATCACTACAAACTCCTCCACCAAGACTCTGCCCATTTCACCAGCCTGTCCATGGTATCCTGAAGGGTACAGCTAACCTCATTGCTGCCCACTATGATGCCAACTTGGATAGAATCTGTCAACCTGGTTGTGGTGCTCCCTACACTGGAGTCCAGGATGTTGATAAAAATTAGAACAAGCCAAAGCTGACCAATGGAATAAGCACCCTGTGGATCTGGAGCACCCGAGTCCTTGATTGTTTATAAAACAGAGCTGAAAATGTGTTGCTGGAAAAGCGCAGCAGGTCAGGCAGCATCCAAGGAGCAGGAGAATCAAAGTTTCGGGCATGAGCCCTTCCCCTTTAATGTCCCCAAGAAATTTTGAGGGAGCATTGTCAGTGCCAGGCAGAGATACTAGGATGGGTTTTGTAAGTGATCTAAAGGAGGTGGGAGCAACAGAGAGATGGGTGGAACAAATTTCTCTTTGAGGACTGAGGGAGATGTGGAGAGATCAGGAATGAATTTCAGATCTTAGCAAAATTCTGCCGATGTGGGGAATCTAAAATAGTGGCTGAGAGTGCTGGATCCTGTCAGAGAGTCTAGCAGCATCAGTAGAGAGAGAACCTAAGGTAGTGTTTCACATCCGGAATTATAAATGTAACAGGTTTGAGGCAACTACAGAGGCAGGGAAAGAATGGAGGGGATGAGGAACGTACCAGAAGGGAAGATGAGAGAGTGGGGGAGGTAAGTGAGGAAAGGGGGGGCTGATGGTGTAAGGCAATGCAGGCTGGGAAAAGGGCACAGAAAACAGAGTAACAGAGTGTCCCCGGGAGTTGGTAATGACCAAGTCAGAATCACCCCTAATAGAGAGAGGTTCCACATGCAAGAGCAGAAATTCACCACATTCACCAAATGGCTGGGGTTGGGGCTTACACATCCCCTCCCTCACTGTTGATAAAATTGCAGTCAGGTTGGGAATGGGGGGGAGGGGGTGTGGATGGTAGGGGACAGCGCACAGCACATGATATAGCCTCCCTCTGACATGGTCAGGAGGCAAGAGGAGAGGATAGTGGTGGGTTAGTGGACTGCATGGGGAAGTGTTGGCGTGGGGCTCGGGTAAATGTGGCCCTGGATGGAAGTGCTCAGAGCTTACATTGATCAGCACAAACATCCCTTTTTCAAACAGCCTGACAGAAATCCCATCCCAGTAATGCTATCTGAAACAAGCATCTCGTCATTTAAGCTTTAAACTCCAATTCCGAGGCAGTTTGATCCCAGAATATTTACGCAGCTTTTAAAGCCATTGATGGGAGTGCATTTTCTCTGCAACAATGTATCTGAAAATGCATTTATCAAGTTTTAATGATAACCTTTTAGGACATTGCAAGAGCTGAATGATGCCACATTATTCACCAGATTATCTCTGGCTCAGAGACTTGAATCCTGCTTTTCTCACAAAAAGGAGATAATCACCAAAGTCCCAGTCGCCTCTGCGTTCAGGTCGTGCATTGGAAAAACTCATCTTCTCTTGTTTATTTCTAAATTAATTGCTTCTGCTGTAATTGAAACATTATTGGATGTACACTAGTAATGAAAACTCCTCAGTGATGGTACACTTGGGCCCAGGGAACCCAAGCCTTCCAAACAGACTCCAGACTGAAAGCTGAAAGATGTTACATTGCCCTGATGTTGTACAGAGCTCCTTGGGGCCTGAAGTGAGCTATTTACAGAGAATTTTTAAACTGGGAGAGGCAGGTTGTTAGAGCTTACTGAGGTCTCAGTTTGACTAACACATTAAAGCTATGCAGTAGCCCTCAGGAGTTTGAATAAACACTGCCCCAGCACAAACTTCCCTCATTTTCTCTTTTGGTTCAATAAAATTGCTGGTGTTACTGTTTTTTCAGTCTGAGATGGACACGTTTTAGCTGAGCAAAGGTATTAAGGATATGGGTCAAAGGCAGGCAGGTCACAGGCCAGCCTTGATCTTCTACACCAGTGAAGCAGGTTTGAGGGTCTGGTCCTGCTCCCATTCCTTACGTTCCCTGAATGAGGACACCTTCTCTAACCCACTCCATCTCGGGACTGGAACGTATGGCCGAGCCACCACCCCTCAGTGTCCCTCCCTCTGCTCTGACCTTTGCTTTCCCACAACTCAGAAACCCAAATCCAGTCACTAGCTGACTGTCCGACACTGTCACCCCCTGTCTCTTGAGCGAGGGGACCTTGCGAGCGCTGGAGCATGTTCCCGAGTTGACATTGGGATGTTGTTGGCTGATGGCCGTTTCCAGTGTTTGAGCCAAGCCTGTGATGTAGGCTGGTCACCTCTCTTCCTGAGGTCTGACATCTGTGCAGCAAATGAAGTGCCGACACCATATTTATCTTTAATTGTAGGCAGCGATCTCAGTAAATTACATTCAACAAATACTCCCAGTCATCAGACACAAGTGACTCCTGAAAATTATAGGCCGTTTTACCCACTCATCCAATTTGAAGCAAACCTACCCATTACCCATTAACAGAGTGGATCAGCGTCAGGGCTACATCACAGGGATGAGCCTGTTCCTAAATCAGGGCCAAGAGAAGAAGGGAGGGACACTCCTACAATGCCTTCAAACTGTTATATTTTCAACAGCGTCCTCCAGATTTCTCCAATAAAATATTTAATATCAACCCAATAATAAACCTAACCAGTCCCCGCCCTGGGAGGGTTTGTTGGGGACAGTGTAGAGCGAGCTTTACTCTGTATCTAACCCTGTGATGTCCCTGTCCTGGGAGTGTTTGATGGGGACAGTGTAGAGGGAGCTTTACTCTGTATCTAACCCTGTGATGTCCCTGTTCTGGGAGTGTTTGATGGGGACAGTGTAGAGGGAGCTTTACTCTGTATCTAACCCTGTGATGTCCCTGTCCTGGGAGGGTTTGTTGGGGACAGTGTAGAGGGAGCTTTACTCTGTATCTAACCCTGTGATGTCCCTGTCCTGGGAGGGTTTGTTGGGGACAGTGTAGAGGGAGCTTCACTCTGTATCTAACCCTGTGCTGTCCCTGTCCCTGGGAGGGTTTGTTGGGGACAGTGTAGAGAGAGCTTTACTCTGTATCTAACCCTGTGATGTCCCTGTCCTGGGAGGGTTTGTTGGGGACAGTGTAGAGGGAGCTTTACTCTGTATCTAACCCTGTGCTGTCCCTGTCCCTGGGAGGGTTTGTTGGGGACAGTGTAGAGAGGGCTTTACTCTGTATCTAACCCTGTGCTGTCCCTGCCCTGGGAGTGTTTGATGGGGACAGTGTAGAGGAAGCTTTACTCTGTATCTAACCATGTGTTGTCCCTGTCCCTGGGAGTGTTTGATGGGGGACAGTGTAGAGGGAGCTTTACTCTGTATCTAACCTTGTGCGTCCCTGTCCTGGGAGTGTTTGATGGTGATGGTGTAGAGAGAGCTTTACTCTGCATCTAACCTCGTGCTGTCCCTGTCCTGGGAGTGTTTAATGGGGACAGTGTAGAGAGAGCTTTACTCTGTATCTAACCCTGTGCTGTCCCTGTCCCTGGGAGTGTTTGATGGGGGACAGTGTAGAGGGAGCTTTACTCTGTATCTAACCCTGTGCTGTCCCTGTCCTGGGAGTGTTTGATGGGGGACAGTGTAGAAGGAGCTTTACTCTGTATCTAACCTCGTACTGTCCCTGTCCTGGGAGTGTTTGATGGGGACAGTGTAGAGGAAGCTTTACTCTGTATCTAACCATGTGTTGTCCCTGCCCCTGGGAGTGTTTGATGGGGAACAGTGTAGAGGGAGCTTTGCTTTGTACCTAACCACGTGCTGTCCAGGTCCCTGGGAGTGTTTAATGGGGACAGTGTAGAGGGAGCTTTACTCTGTACCTAACCCCGTGCTGTCCCTGCCCTGGGAGTGTTTGACGGGGGACAGTGTAGAGGGACCTTTACTCTGTATCTAACCCTGTGCGTCCCTGTCCTGGGAGTGTTTGATGGGGATAGTGTAGGGAGAGTTTTACTCTGTATCTAATCCTATGCTGTCCCTGTCCTGGGAGTGTTTGATAGTGATGGTGTAGAGAGAGCTTTACTCTGCATCTAACCTCGTGCTGTCCCTGTCCTGGGAATGTTTAATGGGGACAGTGTAGAGGAAGCTTTACTCTGTATCTAACCCTGTGCTGTCCCTGTCCCTGGGAGTGTTTGGTGGGGACAGTGTAGAGGGAGCTTTACTCTGTATCTAACCCTGTGCTGTCCCTGTCCTGGGAGTGTTTGATGAGGGACAGTGTAGAGGGAGCTTTACTCTGTATCTAACCCTGTGCTGTCCCTGTCCCTGGGAGTGTTTGATGGGGGACAGTGTAGAGAGAGCTTTACTCTGTATCTAACCCTGTGCTGTCCCTGTCCCTGGGAGTGTTTGATGGGGGACAGTGTAGAGGGAGCTTTACTCTGTATCTAACCCCGTGCTGTCCCTGTCTTGGGAGTGTTTGATGGGGGACAGTGTAGAGGCAGCTTTACTCTGTATCTAACCCTGTGCTGTCCCTGTCCTGGGAGTGTTTGATGGGGATGGTGTAGAGAGAGCTTTACTCTGTATCTAACCCTGTGCTGTCCCTGTCCCTGGGAGTGTTTGATGGTGGACAGTGTGGAGAGAGCTTTACTCTGTATCTAACCCTGTGCTGTCCCTGTCCCTGGGAGTGTTTGATGGGGGACAGTGTAGAGGGAGCTTTACTCTGTATCTAACCCTGTGCTGTCCCTGTATTGGGAGTGTTTGATGGGGGACAGTGTAGAGGCAGCTTTACTCTGTATCTAACCCTGTGCTGTCCCTGTCCTGGGAGTGTTTGATGGGGATGGTGTAGAGGGAGCTTTACTCTGTATCTAACCCTGTGCTGTCCCTGTCCCTGGGAGTGTTTGATGGGGATGGTGTAGAGGGAGCTTTACTCTGTATCTAACCCTGTGCTGTCCCTGTCCCTGGGAGTGTTTGATGGGGATGGTGTAGAGGGAGCTTTACTCTGTATCTAACCCTGTGCTGTTCCTGTCCCTGGGAGTGTTTGATGGGGATGGTGTAGAGGGAGCTTTACTCTGTATCTAACCCTGTGCTGTTCCTGTCCCTGGGAGTGTTTGATGGGGGAACAGTGTAGAGGGAGCTTTACTCTGTATCTAACCCTGTGCTGTTCCTGTCCTGGGAGTGTTTGATGGGGGGACAGTGTAGAGGGAGCCTTACTGGTGTGAACCTGGGGTAAGATGCTTCACTCTTTTCACATGTTCTCACTGCGTTGGTTCCTCATCTTCAAAAAGCTAATCTCACAGTCAGGAATCAAAGTCAGTCTCCTGAATATTCCACAAAGTCCCATGGTAGGAAGCTATCCCTCACAGCAGGGCCTGGGCTGAGGAATGGTGGTCTAGATTAGAGTGGTGCTGGAAAAGCACAGCATTTCAGGCAGCATCCGAGGAGCAGGAAAATCAATGTTTTGGGCACAAGTCCCATTCCTGATGAAGGGCTTTTGCCCGAAACATTGATTTTCCTGCTTCTCGGATGCTGCCTGAACTGCTGTGCTTTTCCAGCACCACTAATCCAGACTTGGGTTTCCAGCATCTGCAGTCCTCACTTATGCCTGAGGAATGGGGGTACACTGCCAATCCCAGGGGGAGCTCTCGGAGGGGAGCAGCACATTCAGCTGCACCACAGCCACCAGCTGGATGGATGCTTGGTCACTCGAGCGTGCTCTGTTACTCCATTCAGCTCATGGCTGGTCAGGCGTTGGCCTCAACTCTACTGTCTTACCTATAACCCTCAGTCCCCAACCCCCCCAACCCCCTCCACCAGGTCGACTCAATGAGCTGCTGGGGAAGAGAATTCCAAATATTAACAACTCTCCTGCAGAAAGGCAGTGCCTCCTTATCTTGGTTTTAAACAGCTGACCGTCATTCTGGAGCTGTTGTAGGTGAAACAGCCTCTCAGTAAGCATTGTGTGAAGCCACGTGCGACGATGCTGTTCCTTTAACAAGGTGGTGTTGCCCTTGGTTTTTCTTCAGAGAGGTTGTTAAAGACACAGGCTCTGGAAACTTTAAGTTGAAGGGTTTTAGGGCCAGTTTGATTATAGCTAACAGATACTGCCTCAGGGAAAAGGCTTTCCAGTTTTAAAAAAGCACTTGTACAATGAAAAGGGAGTGGCCAATTCTCACAGTTCAGCTTTTATCTGATTTGGTTGGTTTGGTTTGGGTCGGTTTGAGTTGGTTTGGTTTGGTTTGGTTTGGTTTGGTTTGGTTTGAGTTGGTTTGGTTTGGTTTGGTTTGGTTCGGTTCGGTTCGGTTCGGTTTGGTTTGGTTTGGATTGGTTTGGATTGGTTTGGTTTGGTTTGGTTTGGTTTGGTTTGGATTGGTTTGGTTTGGTTTGGTTTGGTTTGGTTTGAGTTGGTTTGGTTTGGTTTGGTTTGGTTTGGTTTGGTTTGAGTTGGTTTGGTTTGGTTTGGTTTGGTTTGGTTTGAGTTGGTTTGGTTTGGTTTGGTTTGAGTTGGTTTGGTTTGGTTTGGTTTGGTTTGGTTTGGTTTGGTTTGAGTTGGTTTGGTTCGGTTCGGTTCGGTTCGGTTTGGATTGGTTTGGATTGGTTTTGGTTTGGATTGGTTTGGTTTGGTTTGGTTTGGATTGGTTTGGTTTGGTTTGGTTTGGTTTGGTTTGGTTTGGATTGGTTTGGTTTGGTTTGGTTTGGTTTGGTTTGGTTTGGTTTGGATTGGATTGGTTTGGTTTGGTTTGGTTTGGATTGGTTTGGATTGGTTTGGATTGGTTTGGTTTGGTTTGGTTTGGTTTGGTTTGGATTGGTTTGGTTTGGTTTGGTTTGGTTTGGTTTGGTTTGGATTGGTTTGGTTTGGTTTGGTTTGGTTTGGATTGGTTTGGTTTGGTTTGGTTTGGTTTGGGTCGGTTTGGTTTGGTTTGGTTTGGTTTTGTTTGGTTTGAGTTGGTTTGGTTTGGTTTGGTTTGGTTTGGTTTGGTTTGGTTTGGTTTGGATTGGTTTGGTTTGGTTTGGTTTGGTTTGGTTTGGATTGGTTTGGTTTGGTTTGGTTTGGTTTGGGTCGGTTTGGTTTGGTTTGGTTTGGTTTTGTTTAGTTTGAGTTGGTTTGGTTTGGTTTGGTTTGGTTTGGTTTGGTTTGGTTTGATTTGGTTTGGGTCGGTTTGGTTTGGTTTGATTATTCACTGAAATCAGTCAGTCAGTTGTGAAGCTGCTGGACCCGAAGAAGCAGGGCCATGTTGGTCCTCTCTCTCTCTGACATCTCTCCTGTAAGGCCCTGGGTTTGATTTTACCTTTTGTGCCAAGGGGTGTTTATGGGGATTGTTGCAAATTTTGGAACAACATCATTAAATTGGGATAATGTGTTGGGTTTTCCGATAGGTTACTAAGTTATTCTGTATTCTGTTTTCGATTGTTGGTGCTTCATTCGGGAATCTTATAAATAAATTCTGTTTTGTTTGAAACCGAGTGGTTTGAGCAGCTGCATCCCTCCTGGAATATTGGCGTTACACCTGCTTAAGACAACCAACAACGTTAGGGCCTGGGCTATCTTCTTGAAATGTTCTGACGGGGTCTGGCCTGGTCCCTAACACCTATCAGAATTCGTTATGTTTTAATAAGATTGGGAGCAATTCATTCTCTCAGAGGGTCATGGATCTGTACAACTCACAGCCCCAGAGTGTGGTGGCTGCTGGGCCATTGAGTCAATTTGAGGAGGAGGCCGACAGACAGATGTTTAAATAGTGATGGGATTGGAGGGTTATGGAGAATGGGGCAGGAAGCTGTAGTTGAAGCTGAGTGGAGATCAGCCATGAGTGTATTGAATCTTGGAGCAGGCCTGAGGCCTGACTGACCTCTCTTGCTTGTATGTTCCTACAATCATCTCTTGTCCTTCTCAGCTTGAATGAGTACATGCCCAACCCACTCAAAATTCTGCTGGAAGACTGGGCCTCCCCTCCAAGAAGTCCTGAGGGGATATCTACAGTTAGTGCGAGTTGATCTCTGTTGCTCCTTTATCCAGCTACACCTGGAGGGGGGGATCCCCTGCTCAACCACTCAGCCTCGGTGTGGCTTCATATCCTATCTCTCTGACATTGAGTGAATGGCCACGTGACTCTCACAGTGTCTATGTCACAGCCTCTCCCGGCACTAAATGACTTTTACCTTATCTCTGCTGTTCAGGCCTGAGCTCACTGTCAAGTGAGAGAGGTCTGTACCCACTGTGACTAAATCACCAAGCGTCTAACAATATCAATGCAACACACACTGTACGCCTCAATTAGTCTTACAAAACATAATTAATGAGGATGAGAAAAACCACAGCATCAACCCTCACTTGTAACCGTGGTAACAGACTTGCCGTCTTATTCTCAGCAACAAAATAAATTGTAATTGAAAAAGTGAAGCCACTTAATGAAAATTACAGTCTGAAGGAGTTTTATTCTTTCTTCAATGAACCTGCCAGTTAATACGTACAATCTTGGCCCAGCCTTGCGTCGGCACCAGGAGAGTTCCGCTGTTTCAAAATGGCAAGACTGCTTCAGAAAGGTTCCCCGGCATCTTCCTCCTCAAGCCAGGCTCTGGGCTGCCCGTAGGCACTGACCGGATCCTCACCGCTCCTCCTCCTGGTTATGGGGCCTCCTCGTCAGCCCGGGCCAGGCCCCAACCACAGCACAGAGTCTGTCTACTATTTGCCCCTCTCAAAACACTTTGCAAAACCATCTATGAATCGCACACACAATACAACTGCAGCTCACCACTAGCTTCCTGGGGCCGTTAGGGAGAGGTGATAAATGCTGACATTGCGTTACCATCACCCTCCTTCATTTCAATTTTATTTATTCACAGGACCAGGATGTGGCTGGCTAGACCAGCACTTATTGCCCATCCCTAATTGCCCAGATTTCAGTACAGGGTGAGCCACATTGACTGTGGGTCTGGAGTCACGTGTAGGCCAGACCAGGTAAGGATGGCAGTTTCCTTCCCTTAAGGACATTAGTGACCAGGATGGAGTCTTTCCAACAATTGACAGTGGATGCAAAGTCATCATTAGACTCTTAATTCCAGATTTTAAAAAAAAGAATTTAATTCAAATTGCACCCATCTGCCATGGCAGGGTTCAGACCTGGGTCCCCAACACATCACCCAGCTGTCTGGGTTAACAATCCAGGGATAGAACCACGACCCCATCACCTCCCCCTTTCTCACCTGGTGGGAAGGCCCAGAGTATCGAGGGGAGGGTTCGGGGGAATCTATGACCACACATGTTGCCAGCATTCTCCCTTAAAGCTGTATCCACCATCTAGTATACTGCAGCACACTGGAGCACACTGCAGTGCACTGGAGCACACTGCAGTGCACTGGAGCACACTGCAGTGCACTGGAGCACACTGCAGTGCACTGGGGCACACTGGAGCACACTGGAGCACACTGCAGCACATTGGAGCACACTGCAGTGCATTGGAGCACATTGTAGTACACTGCAGCACACTGCAGCACACTGGAATACACTGCAGCACATTGCAGCGCACTGGAGCACAGTCGAGCACACTGGAGCACATTGGATCACACTGCAGCGCACTGGAGCACACTGCAGCACATTGGAACACGTTGGAGCACATTGGAGCACACTGGAGTACACTGCAGCACATTGTAGTACACTGCAGCACACAGGAGTACACAGCAGCACACTGCAGCACACTGGAGCGCACTCGAGCACACTGGAGCACACTGCAGCACACTGCAGCACATTGTAGTACACTGCAGCACACTGGAGTACACAGCAGTACACTGCAGCACACTGGAGCGCACTCGAGCACACTGGAGCACATTGGAGTACACTGCAGCACACTGCAGCACATTGGAACACACTGGAGAACAGTGCAGCACACTGGTGCACACTGGAGCACACTGGAGTACACTGCAGCACACACTGGAGCACACTGCAGCACACTGGAGTACACTGCAGCACACACTGGAGCACACTGCAGCACACTGCAGCACATTGGAGCACACTGGAATACACTGCAGCACACTGCAGCACATTGGAGCACACTGCAGCACATTGGAGCACACTGCAGCACACTGCAGCATATTGGAGCACACTGGAGTACACTGCAGAACACTGCAGCACATTGGAGCACACTGCAGCACACTGCACCACATTGAAGCACATTGGAGTACACTGCAGCACACTGGAGTACACTGCAGAACACTGCAGCACATTGGAGCACACTGCAGAACACTGCAGCACATTGGAGCACACTGCAGCACACTGCAGCACATTGGAGCACATTGGAGTGCACTGCAGCACACTCGAGCACACTGGAGCACATTGGAGCACACTGGAGAACATTGCAGCACACTGCAGCACATTGGAGCACACTGCAGAACACTGCAGCACATTGGAGCACACTGCAGCACACTGCAGCACATTGGAGCACATTGGAGTGCACTGCAGCACACTCGAGCACACTGCAGCATATTGGAGCACACTGGAGTACACTGCAGCACACTGCAGCACACTGGAGCACACTGCAGCACACTGCAGCATATTGGAGCACACTGGAGTACACTGCAGAACACTGCAGCACACTGCAGCACACTGGAGCACACTGCAGCACATTGGAGCACACTGCAGCACATTGGAGCACACTGCAGCACACTGGAGTACACTGCAGCACATTGGAGCACACTGCAGCACACTGCAGCACATTGGAGCACACTGGAGTACACTGCAGAACACTGCAGCACACTGCAGCACACTGGTGCACATTGCAGCACACTGGAGTACACTGCAGCACACTGCAGCACACTGCAGCACATTGGAGCACACTGGAGTACACTGCAGCACACTGCAGCACATTGGAGCACACTGCAGCACATTGGAGCACACTGCAGCACACTGCAGCATATTAGAGCACATTGGAGCACACTAGAGTGCACTGCAGCACACTGCAGCACACTGCAGCACACTGCAGCATATTGGAGCACACTGGAGTACACTGCAGAACACTGCAGCACACTGCAGCACATTGGAGCACACTGCAGCACATTGGAGCACATTGGAGCACACAGGAGTACACTGCAGCACACTGCAGCACATTGGAGCACACTGCAGCACACTGCAGCACATTGGAGCACACTGGAGTACACTGCAGCACACTGCAGCACATTGGAGCACACTGCAGCACATTGGAGCACACTGGAGTACACTGCAGAACACTGCAGCACATTGGAGCACACTGCAGCACACTGCAGCACACTGGAGTGCACTCGAGCACACTGGAGCACATTGGAGTACACTGCAGCACACTGCAGCGCATTGGAACACACTGGAGTACACTGCAGCACACTGCAGCACATTGGAGCACACTGCAGCACACTGCAGCACACTGGAGTACACTGGAGCACACTGCAGCACACTGCAGCACATTGGAGTACACTGGAGTACACTGCAGCACACTGCAGCACATTGGAGCACACTGCAGCACACTGCAGCACATTGGAGCACACTGGAGTACACTGCAGCACACTGCAGCACATTGGAGCACACTGCAGCACACTGCAGCACATTGGAGTACACTGCAGCACACTGCAGTACATTGGAGCACACTGGAGTACACTGCAGCACATTGGAGCACATTGGAATACACTGCAGCACACTGCAGTACATTGGAGCACACTGGAGTACACTGCAGCACACTGCAGCACATTGGAGCACACTGCAGCACACTGGAGTACACTGCAGCACACTGCAGTACATTGGAGCACACTGGAGTACACTGCAGCACACTGCAGCACATTGGAGCACACTGCAGCACACTGGAGTACACTGCAGCACACTGCAGCACATTGGAGTACACTGCAGCACACTGCAGCACATTGGAGGACACTGCAGCACACTGGAGTACACTGCAGCACACTGCAGCACACTGGAGTACACTGCAGCACACTGCAGCACATTGGAGTACACTGCAGCACACTGCAGTACATTGGAGCACACTGGAGTACACTGCAGCACACTGCAACACACTGGAGTACACTGCAGCACACTGCAGCACATTGGAGTACACTGCAGCACACTGCAGTACATTGGAGCACACTGGAGCACACTGCAGCACATTGGAGCACACTGCAGCACACTGCAGCACATTGGAGTACACTGCAGCACACTGCAGCACACTGGAGTACACTGCAGCACACTGCAGCACATTGGAGTACACTGCAGCACACTGCAGCACATTGGAGCACACTGCAGCACACTGGAGTACACTGCAGCACACTGCAACACACTGGAGTACACTGCAGCACACTGCAGCACATTGGAGTACACTGCAGCACACTGCAGTACATTGGAGCACACTGGAGTACACTGCAGCACACTGGAGTACACTGCAGCACACTGGAGCATACTGCAGCACATCGGAGTACATTGGAGTACACTGCAGCACACTGCAGCACATTGGAGCACACCGCAGCACACTGCAGCACATTGGAGTACACTGCAGCACACTGGAGCACACCGCAGCACACTGCAGCACATTGGAGTACACTGCAGCACACTGGAGCACATTGGAGTACACTGCAGCACACTGCAGCATATTGGAGCACATTGCAGCACTCTGCAGCACATTGGAGCACATTTGAGCACACTGCAGCACACGGCAGCACACTGGAGCGCACTCGAGCACATTGGAGCACATTGGAGCACACTGGAGCCTATGGCAGCACACTGCAGCACATTGGAGTACACTGCAGAACACTGCAGCACATTGGAGTACACTGCAGCACATTGGAGCACACTGGAGTACACTGCAGAACACTGCAGCACATTGGAGCACACTGCAGCACACTGCAGCACATTGGAGCACATTGGAGTGCACTGCAGCACACTGCAGCACACTGGAGTACACTGCGGCACACTGCAGCACACTGGAGTACACTGCAGCACACTGCAGCACATTGGAGCACACTGCAGCACATTGGAGCACACTGCAGCACACTGCAGCACACTGGAGTACACTGCGGCACACTGCAGCACACTGGAGTACACTGCAGCACATTGGAGCACACTGCAGCACATTGGAGCACACTGCAGCACACTGGAGTACACTGCAGCACATTGGAGCACACTGCAGCACACTGCAGCACATTGGAGCACACTGGAGTACACTGCAGCACACTGCAGCACACTGGAGTACACTGCAGCACACTGGAGCACACTGCAGCACATCGGAGTACATTGCAGTACACTGCAGCACACTGGAGTACACTGCAGCACATTGGAGCACACTGGAGTACACTGCAGCACATTGGAGCACACTGGAGTACACTGCAGCACACTGCAGCACACTGGAGTACACTGCAGCACATTGGAGCACACTGGAGTACACTGCAGCACACTGCAGCACACTGCAGCACACTGGAGTACACTGCAGCACACTGGAGCACACCGCAGCACACTGGAGTACACTGCAGCACATTGGAGCACACTGCAGCACATTGGAGCACACTGGAGTACACTGCAGCACACTGGAGCACACTGCAGCACACCGCAGCACATTGGAGCACACTGCAGTACACTGCAGCACATTGGAGCACACTGCAGCACACTGCAGCACATTGGAGCACACTGGAGTACACTACAGCACACTGCAGCACACTGGAGTACACTGCAGCACACTGGAGCACACTGCAGCACATCGGAGTACATTGGAGTACACTGCAGCGCACTGCAGCATGCTGGAGCACACTGCAACACACTGCAGCACGCTGGAGCACATTGGAGTACACTGCAGCAAACTGCACCACATTGAAGCACATTGGAGCACACTGCAGCACACTGCAGCACATTGGAGTGCACTGCAGCACACTGGAGTACACTGCGGCACACTGTAGCACACTGGAGTATACTGGAGCACATTGGAGTACACTGCAGCACACTGGAGCACACTGCAGCACACTGGAGTACACTGCAGCACACTGGAGTACACTGCAGCACACTGGAGCATACTACAGCACATCGGAGTACGTTGCAGTACACTGCAGCACATTGGAGCACACTGCAGCACACTGCAGCACATTGGAGTACACTGCAGCACACTGCAGCACATTGGAGCACACTGGAGTACACTGCAGCACACTGGAGCACATTGGAGTGCACTGCAGCACATTGGGGTACACTGCAGCGCACTGGAGCCCATTGGAGTGCACTGCAGCACATTAGAGTAGTTGCAGCACACTGCAGCACACTAGGGTACACTGCAGCACACTGCAGCACATTGGAGTACACTGCAGCACACTGCAGCACATTGGAGCACACTGGGGTACACTGCAGCACACTACAGCACACTGCAGCACATTGGAGTACACTGCAGCACATTGGAGCACACTGCAGCACATTGGAGCTCACTGCAGCACATTGGAGCACACTGCAACACACTGCAGCACATTGGAGCACACTGCAGCACACTACAGCACATTTGAGCACATTGGAGTACACTGCAGCACATTTGAGCACACTGCAACACACTGCAGCACATTGGAGCACATTGGAGTACACTGCAGCACACTGCAGCACATTGGAGCACATTGGAGTACACTGCAGCACACTGCAGCACATTGGAGCACATTGGAGTGCACTGCAGCACACTGCAGCACATTGGAGCACATTGGAGTACACTGCAGCACATTGGAGCACACTGCAGCACACTGCAGCACATTGGGGCACATTGGAGTACACTGCAGCACACTGCAGCACATTGGAGCACATTGGAGTGCACTGCAGCACACTGCAGCACATTGGAGCACATTGGAGTACACTGCAGCACATTGGAGCACACTGCAGCACACTGCAGCACATTGGAGCACATTGGAGTACACTGCAGCACATTGGAGCACATTGGAGCACACTGCAGCACACTGCAGCACATTGGAGCACACTGCAGCACATTGGAGCACATTGGAGTGCACTGCAGCACACTGCAGCACACTGCAGCACATTGGAGCACACTGCAGCACACTGCAGCACATTGGAGCACACTGCAGCACATTGGAGCACATTGGAGTGCACTGCAGCACACTGCAGCACACTGCAGCACATTGGAGCACATTGGAGTGCACTGCAGCACACTGCAGCACACTGCAGCACATTGGAGCACACTGCAGCACACTGCAGCACATTGGAGCACACTGGAGTACACTACAGCACACTGCAGCACACTGGAGTACACTGCAGCACACTGGAGCACACTGCAGCACATCGGAGTACATTGGAGTACACTGCAGCGCACTGCAGCACGCTGGAGCACACTGCAACACACTGCAGCACGCTGGAGCACATTGGAGTACACTGCAACACACTGCAGCACGCTGGAGCACATTGGAGTACACTGCAGCAAACTGCACCACATTGAAGCACATTGGAGCACACTGCAGCACACTGCAGCACATTGGAGTGCACTGCAGCACACTGGAGTACACTGCGGCACACTGTAGCACACTGGAGTATACTGGAGCACATTGGAGTACACTGCAGCACACTGGAGCACACTGCAGCACACTGGAGTACACTGCAGCACACTGGAGCATACTACAGCACATCGGAGTACGTTGCAGTACACTGCAGCACATTGGAGCACACTGCAGCACACTGCAGCACATTGGAGTACACTGCAGCACACTGCAGCACATTGGAGCACACTGGAGTACACTGCAGCACACTGGAGCACATTGGAGTGCACTGCAGCACATTGGAGTACACTGCAGCGCACTGGAGCCCATTGGAGTGCACTGCAGCACATTGGAGTAGTTGCAGCACACTGCAGCACACTAGGGTACACTGCAGCACACTGCAGCACATTGGAGTACACTGCAGCACACTGCAGCACATTGGAGCACACTGGGGTACACTGCAGCACACTACAGCACACTGCAGCACATTGGAGTACACTGCAGCACATTGGAGCACACTGCAGCACATTGGAGCTCACTGCAGCACATTGGAGCACACTGCAACACACTGCAGCACATTGGAGCACACTGCAGCACACTACAGCACATTTGAGCACATTGGAGTACACTGCAGCACATTTGAGCACACTGCAACACACTGCAGCACATTGGAGCACATTGGAGTACACTGCAGCACACTGCAGCACATTGGAGCACATTGGAGTACACTGCAGCACACTGCAGCACATTGGAGCACATTGGAGTACACTGCAGCACATTGGAGCACACTGCAGCACACTGCAGCACATTGGGGCACATTGGAGTACACTGCAGCACACTGCAGCACATTGGAGCACATTGGAGTGCACTGCAGCACACTGCAGCACATTGGAGCACATTGGAGTACACTGCAGCACATTGGAGCACACTGCAGCACACTGCAGCACATTGGAGCACATTGGAGTACACTGCAGCACACTGCAGCACACTGGAGCACATTGGAGTACACTGGAGCACACTGCAGCACATTGGAGCACACTGCAACACACTGCAGCACATTGGAGCACATTGGAGTACACTGGAGCACACTGCAGCACATTGGAGCACACTGCAACACACTGCAGCACATTGGAGCACACTAGAGTGCACTGCAGCACATTGGAGCACACTGCAGCACACTGCAGCACATTGGAGCACATTGGAGCACACTGCAGCACACTGCAGCACATTGGAGCACATTGGAGTACACTGCAGCACACTGCAGCACATTGGAGCACATTGGAGTACACTGCAGCACATTGGAGCACACTGCAGCACACTGCAGCACATTGGAGCACATTGGAGTACACTGCAGCACACTGGAGCACATTGGAGTACACTGGAGCACACTGCAGCACATTGGAGCACACTGCAACACACTGCAGGACATTGGAGCACATTGGAGTACACTGGAGCACACTGCAGCACATTGGAGCACACTGCAACACACTGCAGCACATTGGAGCACATTGGAGTACACTGGAGCACACTGCAGCACATTGGAGCACACTGCAACACACTGCAGCACATTGGAGCACACTGGAGTGCACTGCAGCACACTGCAGCACACTGGAGCACACTGGAGCACATTGGAGTGCACTGCAGCACATTGGAGTACACTGCAGTGCACTGGAGCCCATTGGAGTGCACTGCAGCACATTGGAGTACACTGCAGCGCACTGGAGCCCATTGGAGTGCACTGCAGCACATTGGAGTACGTTGCAGCACACTGCAGCACACTAGGGTACACTGCAGCACATTGGAGTACACTGCAGCGCACTGGAGCCCATTGGAGTGCACTGCAGCACATTGGAGTACGTTGCAGCACACTGCAGCACACTAGGGTACACTACAGCACATTGGAGCACACTGGAGTACACTACAGCACATTGGAGCACACTGGAGTACACCACAGCACACTGGAGTACACTGCAGCACACTGCAGCACACTGGAGTACACTGGAGCACACTGGAGCACATTGGAGTACACTGCAGCACACTGGAGTATACTGCAGCACACTGGAGCACACTGCAGCACACTGGAGTATACTGCAGCACCCTGCAGCACACTGGAGTACACTGCAGCGCACTGGAGTGCACTGGGGCACATTGGAGTACACTGCAGCACATTGGAGCACACTGCAGCACACTGCAGCGCACTGGAGCACACTGCAGCACATTGGAGCACACTGGAGCACACTGCAGCACATTGGAGCACACTGCAGCACACTGCAGCACACTGCAGCACATTGGAGCACACTGCAGCACACTGCAGCACACTGGAGTACACTGCAGCGCACTGGAGTGCACTGGGGCACATTGGAGTACACGGCAGCTCATTGGAGCACACTGCAGCGCACTGGAGCACACTGCAGCACATTGGAGCACACTGGAGCACACTGCAGCACACTGCAGCACATTGGAGCACACTGCAGCACACTGCAGCACACTGGAGTACACTGCAGCGCACTTGAGTGCACTGGGGCACATTGGAGTACACTGCAGCTCATTGGAGCACACTGCAGCACACTGGAGTACACTGCAGCACATTGGAGCACACTGGAGCACACTGCAGCACATTGGAGCACACTGGAGCACACTGCAGCACACTGCAGCACATTGGAGCACACTGGAGCACACTGCAGCACATTGGAGCACACTGCAGCACACTGCAGCACATTGGAGCACACTGCAGCACACTGGAGCACACTGCAGCACACTGCAGCACACTGGAGCCCAGTGGTGAGAGTTATCCACTGTTTCAGCAGTGACTCCCACAGCCACCTGCAAGCATCTGCCAGTCTGAGTAACACCGGTTAGTGCTCCCCTTCCCTTTACCCAACACTCCCTGCAATACTCTGCTTTCTGCCGTGTAGCTGAGACATAGCTAACTCATCAGCTATCAGGGTCAGCTCGTTTCAATTGTAAGGGGAGTATTCACAATCGTACAGCACAGGGTAAGGCATTTGGCCCATCATGTGTGTACTAGCTCTTTGAAAGCTATCCAATTCATTCCATTTCCCCACAAGTTTCCCCTCAGAGTGGGTAATCCATTTCTTTATGAATGTGCCTGATGCTGCTCTGACTAACCTTTCAGGATGTGTAAGAATGAGTTACACAGCTCACTTTAGGCTTTGATGAAAACCAGAATTTCATGGTGAAGAAGGAACTTACATGATGTGGAGGGTCACTGGGCGCTGCTGGGTGTTTGTGCTGTAACACAGCAAGCCCAGTGACTGGGTTTGGCTGCTCATTAGGAATGAAGGGTTTGTAACCATTCACTGTCCCTTGCTCAGCGTCATGACCACACACACCAGCAGGTCGTCAAGCTGCTCTGGAAACCACCCCGACACCAGAAGCTCGCACTTGGACCCTGTTTCGATTTTAAATGCTCCAATTTGAAAATAACCAGGAGCATTATACTTTAAACAAGACCAAAGGGTAGCCTGAAAAAGTGTCACTGCACCCGAAACGTTAACTCTCATTTCTCTCCAATGATGCTAGCAGACCTGCTGAGCTTTTCCAACAATTTCTGTTTTTGTATTGGCTTCCAAAGTGTAGTTTGTTGCTGAACCGTTACATAGTGTTCCTCTAATAGAGCGTGATAAGATTATTCACCAAAATTCAGGTCCAGACATTAAAAGTACGCACAGATAAAGTTTACGGATGAAGATTAAAGTGAGGTCAGTCTCTCATATTGTAGCAGGACCCAGGGTTCTTCAGACCCTTTCTAAAGTGAAGATGTTTAAACTTTAGAGTGAGATTTTTCTCTGGATAAACAGCTGGGGTTTGCTCGCTCAGGTAGACAGACAGGAGTGACGGGCAGTTCCTTAGTGTCAGTCGTCTGTCTCTGTTTAAGCTGCTTCAGTACAACAGGTCTTCCCCTGTACCCATGGGGAGAGGCAGCTGCAGTATTAATCTTTAGCCAGTTGTCTCACTGTCTCCACATGGTTCCCTTGAGATCCCCACAAAAAAGGGCTAGTCACAGACAAACTTTTATACAGTTCCAAATGTTTAAAACAGCCTGCCATGCCAAACAGAATCCTGTTCCCATGTGGACAAGCCCAAGGTGGTTGACTTTTTAACGTCAGCCATTAGAGTGGCTTCCATCTCTGTTCTGGTTTTTTGGAGGCCACTCACGTCTCGATGGGTCTGATTGTCGCAGAGTTTCTGTTTCCTGAGTTTTAACAGCCACTTGCGATTCTTCCTGAGAGAAATACAGTCTGTTCTCAAGTGCAGCTCAATCCGCAAGAGATGTCACTTGGCCCTGGGGGTGATTTGGTGAGGCTCCTGCGATAACTCCCCAGAGGCCGGTATCCCTTTATTTACACACAGAGGGTCCGTGAAACTGACCCAGCCCCCTCAGAGCCAGGTCCCAGAGTGAACAGAACTCCTGATACTCCTGTTTCTATCTGTCAGCCAGGGCTCCCTGATTGGTTAACAGACCCAATCCAGGAACTCATATTCTGAGGTCCAGCTAGCTGACCTTGTTACAATTACTACTGTTTCTATTATCCATTTTAACGATAGGTTTAATATAATCAACACAAAATAGAGATAATATTAGAACTAACTCGGTGTGATCCTGGGCTGCAGTAAGTTGGGGTGGGGTTCCAGTGATAACCTGGACCCATAGATTACTCAGTTACAATTCATGGTCAAAAGCTGTTGACTTGCACATTGTGAACTTTATCGACTTTTCCAAGGATGATGTAAATCATTTATTTTATAGCTGTGGGTGATGTGTCACTTGTTAAAGGGAGCCCTAACCCTAACTCATCCACAGCCTGCTGGGCTGGGGGAAATGTCTTCGATTCTAACAGATTATGGAAACACAAATGAATGGGAGATCAGTCGGTCGCAAGAGTGAGTTGTACAGACAGCTCGAAAATCAAAAGACACAGCTCTGCTCTGGCAAAACAGCACTGCGTCTCTCTCCAACAGGCAACACACTCATTAACTGAACAAACAGCAGCCAGAACGCTCAGTGCCCTGGGTCTAACCATCGCCGGCTGTATTCAGCACTCAACAACAGCTGAATTCTGGGATGATAGACACAAGGAAGAGAATTATCTGCTCATTATTTCGCAAAAACAACCCCAATGAGACCATTAACTGTGTCACCATCAGCACTGGGAGGTCAGCTCCCAAAGTCTGGAGCTCTGTCTGGACAACAACAACTTACATTTGTAAAGCAACCCTTTACTGGAGGCAAATATCCCCAAAGCACAATGCAGGTTCATTAATCAGGTCAGAAACTGACACGGAGAAACAAAAGAGCAATGTGAGGAAGGGTGGTTAGGAGTTTGACAAAAGAGGAGCTTCGGGGTCCCCAGCCCAATATCTGACCCAGTTGGTCGATGGGGATTTGACAGGAATAAACTGCCCCCTTGTTCCTCCAGGAAGGCCAGTGACTCCCCATGAATCTAGCCAGGCCTCTGGGCAGCATCCTAGCAGGGCCCAAGTGACGGCAGCTCATGGGTGAGATGTCGATGAGCCCCACCTTGACATCAAGATGACCTGACTCCAACTGTGTGACACAGTGGGTTTCTCAACAGAGAGTGGAGCTACCTGTTCAGGGCCATTACTGCCTGGGAAACACCCCGTCAACTCAGCTCACACCTTACTTCAAAAAGTGACACCGAGCACCAACATCTGTGGGCACGCTCCAAGGGCAATGGACACACACACAGCTCACACCCAATGATGCATCTGTCTAAAATGTCAAACATCTTTAATTCAGGTCAAAGTCTTTAATTCAGGCCTTAGTCTATTATTCCTCATCCAGCAGATTTCAGACTGGAGGCCTGTGACCAGTGGAGTGCTAGAAGGATCGGTGCTGGGTCCACTAGATTAGATTAGATTACTTACAGTGTGGAAACAGGCCCTTTGGCCCAACAAGTCCATGCCGACCCGCCGAAGCGTAACCCACCCATACCCCTACATTTACCCCTTACCTAACACTACGGGCAATTTAGCATGACCAATTCACCTGACTTGCACATCTTTGGACTGTGGGAGGAAACCGGAGCACCCGGAGGAAACCCACGCAGACACGGGGAGAACGTGCAAACTCCACACAGTCAGTCGCCTGAGGCGGGAATTGAACCCGGGTCTCTGGCGCTGCGAGGCAGCAGTGCTAACCACTGTGCCACCGTGCCATCACTTACATAAATGATTTGGGTGCAAGCATAAGAGGTACAGTTAGTAAGTTTGCAGATGACACGAAAATTGGAGATGTAGTGGACAGCGAAGAGGGTTACCTCAGATTACAACAGGATCTGGACCAGATGGGCCAATGGGCTGAGAAGTGGCAGATGGAGTTTAATTCAGATAAATGCGAGGTGCAGCATTTTGGGAAAGCAAATCTTAGCAGGACTTATACACTTAATGGTAAGGTCTTAGGGAGTGTTGCTGAACAAAGAGACCTTGGAGTGCAGGTTCATAGCTCTTTGAAAGTGGAGTCGCAGGTAGATAGGATAGTGAAGAAGGCGTTTGGTATGCTTTCCTTTATTGGTCAGAGTATTGAGTACAGGAGTTGGGAGGTCATGTTGTGGCTGTACAGGACATTGGTTAGGCCACTGTTGGCATATTGCATGCAATTCTGGTCTCCTTCCTATTGGAAAGATGCTGTGAAACTTGAAAGGGTTCAGAAAGATTTACAAGGATGTTGCCAGGGTTGGAGGATTTGAGCTATAGGGAGAGGCTGAATAGGCTGGGGCTGTTTTCCCTGGAGCGTCGGAGGCTGAGGAGTGACCTTATAGAGGTTTTCAAAATTATGAGGGGCATGAATAGGGTAAATAGACAAAATCTTTTCCCTGGGGTCGGGGAGTCCAGAACTAGAGGGCATAGGTTTAGGGTGAGAGGGGAAAGATATAAAAGAGACCTAAGGGACAACTTTTTCACACAGAGGATGGTACGTGTATGGAATGAGCTGCCAGAGGATGTGGTGGAGGCTGGTACAATTGCAACATTTAAGAGGCATTTTGATGGGTATATGAATAGGAAGGGTTTGGAGGGATATGGGCCGGGTGCTGGCAGGTGGGACTAGATTGGGTTGGGATATCAGGTCGGCATGGACGGGTTGGGCCGAAGGGTCTGTTTCCGTGCTGTACATCTCTTTGACTCTTATCACTCAATAAAGTAGATGGTGATTCAGTCTCTCAATTCTGCTCAATCGTACACCCAGAACGGTTCACCAAGCATCTCAGCTGGGCCTCTCAGACACTGCCGATTTCAATTCCCCTTCCCACTCCCTTTCCGACATAACCATCCTTGGTCTCCTCTATTGCCACAATAAACCAAACCATGAATTGGAGGAACAACACCTTGTCTTCCGCCTGAGCAGCCTACAGCCCAGAGGACTCAATTTAGAGATCTCCAATTTCAAATAACCTTCCTTCCCTTCTCAGCACCTCCCCCTCCTGTCCACAGCTCCCTGCCACCAACCGGATTCGTCCCTCCCATTGACCAACCAGGTTGTACCCTCCACCTGCCTTCACCTATCCCCACTTCACCGCTCTGCCGCCACCACCCCTTTTATCTGCAGCTCCCCCCACACCCACCCCTCGTCCTGAAGAAGAGTTATCCCCAAGATGTCACCTTTTCCACCTCCTGAGGCTGCCTGGTTTGCTGTGTTCTTCCATCCTCCTGTTTGTCTATTTACAACCATTCAGCCAGACCAGGCTACACCGGACCCGGAGCCCCACATAGACACCTCCGCTCCATCGCCTCTCCATCAGTGAGGAACTGATTCCACCAGCCTCACTGTCGGAAGGTCGCGCTGCTGCATGATGGCGTGAAGGCCGTAGGAACCTTCTTGAGGTCTTTCTGCCAGTGATAGCCCAGTCACCGAGAGACCCGTCAATATCGAGAAGGAGCCCGGAGAAAGTGAAGGATTAGCCTGAGATATTTCAGATCCTGGAGCTGAGTAAACCGTGGGGAAGGGGGTATGGGAGATTCGAACAGTCTAACCGTACCCCGAACCTTGCTGCGAAACCGTAGAGACAGTAAGCAATCGAGGGGACTTGAACAAGTAACCTCCCAAGAACTGAAGAACCCAACCAGACACGGGCAGTGGGGCTAAACACCAGGAGCAAATACATCAATAACAGGCACCTCATGCCAATTGGCTGGGCTGGTCTATATCAGTTGGTGAGGGTGGGATTATAACAGGGTGATAATGAGGTGGGGTGGTGTCAAGGTGAGAATTGGGGGTTATTTGGGTTGGGGGGGGTTATTCGGGTTGAGGGAGTTAATTGGTACTACTCCCTCACCCTTCTGTCACCCACCAGCGCTTGGTGAGAGTAGCTAGGCAGAATGGTGCTAGCCTGCATTTCTTCGGGGTCAGTCGCTGCCTCCTGCTGTCTAACTCTGGAGGACACTGCTTCGCTGGGCAAGGAGATGTGAAGATACTGTCTGCTCCCATTGTGACTCACGCTGTGAACATGCGTCTTCTTTGGTGACTGACGGACAGATCGAAAGTCGATGCCTGGACAGAGGCTGCCTGCTGAGTCCACAACAACAAAGAGAGAGACGAGACGACACGGATAATAGGATCACGTAGCTTCCACTAATCTATTAGAGATTATCCTGGTCAAAACCATATTGGCTGCAGCCATCCTGGTGGATAGACTCCTGTCTCTGTCTGTCTGTAAATATGTTCACTCAGTGAAGGATTGACAATTTAAAGAAATGAACCATTTTCCAGCTGGCAGTTAGTATCAGCCATTCACCCATCAGACAGTAGAATGAGAAGTCAGTTCCAGGACCACACTGTGTCAATCATCCTCCAGCCTCTGAAAGGACACAGTGCCCAGTACTGCAGTGTAACCTCTGTGCCCTGCTCCTCCAGCAACACATAACAATCAACGAGTGCACAATTATCACAGATTCTCAATTATTCTGAGATTATTCCCTCTGCTATTGGAAAGATGTTGTGAAACTTGAAAGGGTTCAGAAAAGATTTACAAGGATGTTGCCAGGGTTGGAGGATCTGAGCTACAGGGAGAGGTTGAACAGGTTGGGGCTGTTTTCCCTGGAGCGTCGGAGGCTGAGGGGTGACCTTATAGAGGTTTACAAAATTATGAGGGGCATGAATAGGGTAAACAGACAAGGTCTTTTCCCTGGGGTCGGGGAGTCCAGAACTAGAGGGCATAGGTTTAGGGTGAGAGGGGAAAGATATAAAAGAGATCTAAGGGGCAACTTTTTCACGCAGAGGGTGGTACGTGTATGGAATGAGCTGCCAGAGGAAGTGGTGGAGGCTGGTACAATTACAACATTTAAGAGGCATTTGGATGGGTATATGAATAGGAAGGGTTTGGAGGGATATGGGCAGGGTGCTGGCAGGTAGGACTAGATTGGGTTGGGATATCTGGTCAACATGGACAGGTTGGGCCGAAGGGTCTGTTTCCGTGCTGTACATCTCTATGACTCTATGCTCTTAGACAGTCCTACAAGAGGAAATAACCTTTCCACGTTGACTCTGTTAAATCCTGAAGGATCTTTCACTTTTCAATAAAGTTGCCCTGTATTTTTTGTTATTCCAACGAGTGCAGGTCCAACCTAGTCAAGCTCTCTTCATACGACAGTCTGTCCATACCTGCTGACCGAGCTTCCTCTCCCACCCCCAATGTCAGTGCAGCCTTCCTTAGCTAAGGATCCCAGCTGTGCCCTAACTAGTGCCATGTCAGGTAACCAATGGCGTGAGAAGCTGGAATCGGACTGTGTGAGGCAGGGGGTCATGTGATAGAATTAGAGCTGCCGAATGGGCTTACCAATCAAATCACAAACAGGGGGACCAAGGCTGACAGGATAAAAACTGATGAGGACATTGAAGCTAAAATTAGACAACAAATACCTACTGATACTGGAGCTGTCAACAAGCTAAAAAAAACACGATTAATCTCACAATTAAAAATTTTAATCTCAGTTAATCTTGGTCTTTATGGCATATTTAATTGATACAATTGCTGCATCTATCTTACTCACAGTTACATCATAATTACACTGGAATTATGTTGGAAAACTCAAAATTAACTGCCCCTGAGAGAAAGCATTTCCCTGGCATCGGGATTCTGAACCTGGATAAATACCAGCAGCTGGCTTTCCATCAATAAAACATCAGACAATTTTTAATAAATACATTCCCCCCTCACACAGCTCCTTTCCTTTTGAAACTCAGCTCCATAACGCTTTATTTCAGGATCTCTGTGTTTACAGAATCCCAGAATTATTATGGGGCAGAAGGAGGCAGTTTGGCCCATCGTCTCTGTACTAGCTCTCTGTTCGGCTTTTCGTGTCAAATCTGCCTTTTCCCCTGAACCCTGCATATTGTTCTGGTGATTGCCTTTTGCTGAATATTGGGCTGTGTTAAGCACACTTTTGTTTTAATTTACTTGACAGTTTGTTTTTGGCTTTTATTATTTGCTTTCTCCTCTTTTCGATGGATATTTCTTTGCCTTGTCACACACAACCCTTCCTGTTACACCCTCACGTGGAGAGGGCAAATGTGACTGCTCCCAGACTGACAGCAGCTCTATCTCTCACACAGTCCCTGCTCCCACCCGGGGTGTACTGGTGACCGCCTGGCCTTGCTGTACACATCATTATCTGTGTGTACATGTGCACTACTTTCTGTGTGTGTGTGTGTGTGCACACGTGTGTGTGTCTGTGTGTGTGTGTGTCTGTGTGTGCATGTGTGTGTGTGCATGTATGAGTTTGTGCATGTGTGCGTATGTTTGTGTGTGTGGGGTGGTGTGTGCGTGTGTGTGTGTGTGTGCATCTGTGTGTATGTTTATGTGTGTGTGCGTGTGTATGTTTCTTTGTGCGTGCTGTGTGTGTGTGGTCACATACACATGCTTGTGCAACACCTCACACATGTAGTCAGAAAGGCTTGCTGACTGGGACAAGTCCTGGCAATCAGCAGGCAAATTCTGGCTGTGATTACAAACTCCATATCTTAAGGTCTGCAAACCTATTACTTAAATATCAATAAGAAAAAAAAGAAGACTGACAAATTACAGCAAATTTTTGAAGGTGTCTTTTTGCAGAAAAGATTATATCCCACGTATGGTAGTAGTAGGAGAGTCTTAAAGGAGGGGAGAGAGACATATGCAAATTCAGAGAGGAAATTTGTTTCATCTGTATGAAGGTTATCTCCCCCAACCTTCCCTGACAGTTAAACAGAGTGATCCCTGCTGGAGGCTGGGATTAGATGAAATTGTTTCTCTAGCAGCTGCCGAGCAGTACTTCTGATGGACGGAAGGTTTTCTGGAGCAGTGGGTAGTGCCCCTGCCTCTGAGCCAGAATCTCCAGGTCTGAATCCTACTGTAAGACACATTGGCCAAGGACAGGAGTGTAGATAACGTGGAAAAAAATTCGACTCTCGACTGTCATTATCGATAGCTCCAGGCCACAACATGATGACAGTGTTTGCACAGAGACTCCAAATTCATGTGGGGGCCAGTTAGCTCAGTGGCTGGATAGCCCAATGTGGATCAGAACAGCATGGGGTTCAATCCCTGATTGGGTTGGCCTGGATTTTGGACTTGACCCCCGTAACCTCCAGCTGGAACTCATGGTGTTGTGGGCCAGACCTGCTCTCGCACAGGCACCTGGGAAGGAAAATGGAGGCAAAGCTGGTGGGCCCCTGGGCTTTGTTACAAGGTGTGCGTGTGTGTGTGTGTGTGTATTAGACTCTATGTGTATATATATATATATCCATGTGATACGCAGTAATTTCTTGCAGCCTCTGAAGTACAGAATTCCAAGGATTTAAAACCCTTTGAGTGAAGAACTCACTTCTCAGCTCAGGTGGTCAGGGTGAGGGTCAGGGTGAGGGTAATGGCTGACCCATTCTCCTGTATCTTTGGCCCCTAGTTTAGTACAGGGCTTTCAGCATCTGGTCAAACCCACTCAGATCTGCACACCCTCCAATGAGGCCACCTGTCAGCCTACTGATCATCAGAGAACACCGGCCTCATTCATTCACTAAGACTTTCCAGTTGGATTCAGAGTACACCAGAGTAAACAGCAATTTCGAGCAATTGTAATAACACCTCTCCTCTTATAGAACCTGAGGGACATGACACAAAGGAATGCTTTGAGCTCTCCCCATGTTAAGAGAGACCATGAAGATTTAAGAGGCACTGATCAGACTAGCCCCCCCAGCCCTGTCCCGATGCACTGGCTGCTAAACACTAGTCACCGTGCTCTCAGCCAAGCTGCAAGGCGGGATACACAGAGAGACAGATTTACAGTGGGGAGAGAGTAACACACACAGGCTGAGCCGGATACACAGGAAAACAGATTCAGTTAGGAGGCGTTAATTCAATTGGGCAGTTCTGTTGTAGCTCAGATGTTTTATCAGCAGAATTCAAGGAGTTTATTGCAGGGAAAGCTCATTAACTGCTGTTTTTTATAAACTCACTGGGACTGGAAGAGTCCCAGGTACCCACTTTATCATTTCAGGGGCATGTTAATGGAGATTCTTTTACATTATAACCACAAACGTTTGCATTTGGTTAAACCATTCGTTGTAAATATATGATCCAATAAATACACAGCGATAAACTTCTTGAGCCAAGTAAATGCTGTATCGATTACTTTTCAGATCAGAGCTCCCATAGAGTCTCTGTAACTCACTCTCATTTCTAACCCTGACTCACAATTAACACTGACTCTCACTGGGGTACAGTCCCACACACACTGACTCTCACTGAGGTACAGTCTCACACACACTGACTCTCACTGGGGAACAGTCCCACACACACACTGACTCTCACTGGGGTACAGTCCCACACACACACTGACTCTCACTGGGGTACAGTCCCACACACACTGACTCTCACTGGGGTACAGTCCCACACACACACTGACTCTCACTGGGGTACAGTCCCACACACACAATGACTCTCACTGGGGAACAGTCCCACACACACTGACTCTCACTGGGGTACAGTCCCACACACTGACTCTCACTGGGGTACAGTCCCACACACACACTGACTCTCACTGGGGTACAGTCCCACACACTGACTCTCACTGGGGTACAGTCCCACACACACACTGACTCTCACTGGGGTACAGTCCCACACACTGACTCTCACTGGGGTACAGTCCCACACACACACTGACTCTCACTGGGGTACAGTCCCACACACACACTGACTCTCACTGGGATACGGGGTCCCACACACACACTGACTCTCACTGGGGGACAGTCCCACACACACACTGACTCTCACTGGGATACGGGGTCCCACACACACACTGACTCTCACTGGGGGACAGTCCCACACACACACTGACCCTCACTGGGGGACAGTCCCACACACACTGACTCTCACTGGGGTACAGTCCCACACACACACTGACTCTCACTGGGATACGGGGTCCCACACACACACTGACTCTCACTGGGGGACAGTCCCACACACACACTGACCCTCACTGGGGGACAGTCCCACACACACACTGACTCTGACTGGGGGACAGTCCCACACACACACTGACTCTCACTGGGGGACAGTCCCACACACACACTGACTCTCACTGGGGGACAGTCCCACACACACACTGACTCTCACTGGGGTACAGTCCCCCACACACTGACTCTCACTGGGGTACAGTCCCACACACACACTGACTCTCACTGGGGTACAGTCCCCCACACACTGACTCTCACTGGGGTACAGTCCCACACACACACTGACTCTCACTGGGGTACAGTCCCCCACACACTGACTCTCACTGGGGTACAGTCCCACACACACACTGACTCGCACTGGGGTACAGTCCCCCACACACTGACTCTCACTGGGGTACAGTCTCACACACACTGACTCTCACTGGGGTACAGTCCCCCACACACTGACTCTCACTGGGGTACAGTCCCACACACACTGACTCTCACTGGGGTACAGTCTCACACACACTGACTCTCACTGGGGTACAGTCTCACACACACTGACTCTCACTGGGGGACAGTCCCACACACACTGACTCTCACTGGGGTACAGTCTCACACACACTGACTCTCACTGGGGGACAGTCCCACACACACTGACTCTCACTGGGGTACAGTCTCACACACACTGACTCTCACTGGGGGACAGTCCCACACACACACTGACTCACTGGGGTACAGTCCCACACACACACTGACTCTCACTGGGGTACAGTCCCACACACACACTGACTCTCCCTGGGGGACAGTCCCACACACACACTGACTCTCACTGGGGGACAGTCCCACACACACACTGACTCTCACTGGGGTACAGTCTCACACACACTGACTCTCACTGGGGGACAGTCCCACACACACACTGACTCTCACTGGGGTACAGTCCCACACACACACTGACTCTCACTGGGGGACAGTCCCACACACACACTGACTCTCACTGGGGGACAGTCCCACACACACACTGACTCTCACTGGGGGACAGTCCCACACACACACTGACCCTCACTGGGGGACAGTCCCACACACACACTGACTCTCACTGGGGTACAGTCTCACACACACTGACTCTCACTGGGGGACAGTCCCACACACACACTGACCCTCACTGGGGGACAGTCCCACACACACACTGACTCTCACTGGGGTACAGTCTCACACACACTGACTCTCACTGGGGTACAGTCCCACACACACACTGACTCTCACTGGGGTACAGTCCCACACACACACTGACTCTCACTGGGGTACAGTCCCACACACACACTGACTCTCACTGGGGTACAGTCCCACACACACACTGACCCTCACTGGGGTACAGTCCCACACACACTGACTCTCACTGGGGTACAGTCCCAAATGTGCACAAATATGGGAAAAAGCCGGGGTGGAGGCTGAAGTGGATATTGCAGAGACACACACAAACACGTTGGGTTGAATAGAATCCTGCACACTGCAATCAGACTGCAACTTAGTGAAACCCCATCCCTGCTGCTCCCCAGCCTCCTCATCCCCTTCCCCCAGCCTCCTGAAGCCCCTCACCCTCACTCTCCTGAACCCATTTCCCCCCCCCAGCCTCCTGATCCTCTTTCCCCCCTCTCTCTCCTGAACCCCTTTCCCCCCCAGCCTCCTGAACCCCTTTCCCCCCTCTCTCTCCTGATCCCCTTTCCCCCCTCTCTCTCCTGAACCCCTTTCCCCCCTCTCTCTCCTGATCCCCTTTCCCCCCCAGCCTCCTGAACCCCCTTTCCCTCCCAGCCTCCTGAACCCCTTTTCCCCCTCTCTCTCCTGAACCCCTTTCCCCCTCGCTCTCCTGATCCCCTTTCCCCCCTCTCTCTCCTGATCCCCTTTCCCCCCTCTCTCTCCTGATCCCCTATCCCCCCCCAGCCTCCTGATCCCCTTCCCCCCCCAGCCTCCTGAACCCCTTTACCCCCCAGCCTCCTTTCCCCCCCAGCCTCCTTTCCACCCCCAGCCTCCTGACACCCATTCCTAGCCTCCTGAACCTCTTTCCCCCTCACTCTCCTGAACCCCTTTCCCCCCAGCCTCCTGAATACCCCCCAAGATCCTGCCTTCTGCCCCAGTTGCGCAGCCCCTGCTCGGGTGAAGGGTCCTGTATTGGAGCCTATCCCCCGGAGCAGAGCTGCTGGAGGTCCCTCTGTCTGGTGGGATGGTACATCGAGGTGCAGACCACCTGCCTGTGGGGAATGGAAACACCTCTGGGGCTTATATTCTCAGCTGGGCTCTATCCTGGACAATGTTAAATCATTAACCATGGAGACGCCCAAGAATCCCGGGCATGGCACTGTTTTATTTTTGTTGGATCTTGTTGTGCACAAAATGAAAGTTGGAGTTTCCTGTGCTACAACAGTGACTCCACATTCAGAATTGTGAAATGCTGTGGGACTTCCCAAGGTTCTGAAAGGTGCTATACAAATGCAGTTCTCTGATTCCCTCACCATGGGCTATTGTCTTATCCTGACAGGACAGCTCAATGCTCAGCCTCAGGCTGGTGTTGTGGTCAGAAATGGTGTGAGGTTGACTTTAATGGCAGGGTCTGACACTGAGGGCGAAGGTGTGTTCTTACACGAGACCTCCCGGTCCAGCACACATTCCCACCTGGGTTTCTCATTCTCATAGGCCCCTCTCGCAGCCTGGGGGAATTACACAGGACAGCTCTGTACTGGCCAAGCCAAACTGGGCCAAACTGGGTCTAGCCTGGTCAAACCAGGCCAAACTGGGCCAAACAGGGCTAAGCCGGGCCAAACCTGGTGTGATTCACAGCAGCTTCCATGTGATCAATGACTCCATCATCTCTGACACTCTGTAAACACAGTTAAAAATCACAAAATACCAGGTTATAGTCCAACAGCTTTATTTGGAAGCTCGAGCTTTCAGAGTGCTGCTCCTTCATCAGGAGGTTGTGGAGAATAAGGTCGTAAGATGCAGAGTTTATAGCAGAGGTTTGCAGTGTAAACACAGAGCATCAATGCAGTTCCTGGCCTCCTGAACTAGTCCAGATGAAGGCCCAGTGCAATCCCATCCTGTTTATAAGCTCAGTGTCAGATCCTTCCTGTTATTAAGTTTCAACAGTCAAAAGTAAATATTAGGGGCGAATCCTCCTCCACTAAAGGGAATCCAATCAGAAAACCCCCTGCAGCCAAGACCACCTTCACTAATTCAGAACCTCCACTAATTCAGAACCTTCACCAATTCAGAACCTTCACTAATTCAGAACCTCCACTAATTCAGAACCTTCACTAATTCAGAACCTCCACTAATTCAGAACCTTCACTAATTCAGAACCTTCACTAATTCAGAACCTCCACTAATTCAGAACCTTCACCAATTCAGAACCTTCACTAATTCAGAACCTTCACTAATTCAGAACCTCCACTAATTCAGAACCTCCACTAATTCAGAACCTCCACTAATTCAGAACCTCCACTAATTCAGAACCTTCACTAATTCAGAACCTTCACTAATTCAGAAGGTTCCAAAAGCAACGTTAGTACTGAAACAAAACCAGGAAGTGCTGCAGGAACTCAGCAGGTTTGCCAGCAGCTGTGGAGAGAGAGACAGAGCAAAAAAGTGGGAGAGACTGATCGAAACATAGAGTGAGAGAGAGAGAGCATGAGTGAGAGAGCTACACAGAGATGACATCCTGAATCCAGTCAGCCAGCCCAGACACTGGACTCAAAAGGTTATCTCCCTCTGTCTCCCCATCGATACTGCCACACCTACTGAGTTCCTCCAGCATGCTCTTTGACCTTTGTTCAAGATCCCCAAGCTGGACAAGTCATTGTGATTGCTCCAGTTAGTGAGAGTTTGCAGCAACTAGTCAACGCACAGTGTTAGGGAGCTGGCTGATGGACTGTATACCCCAGGGTTTAAGGGAGATAGCTGATGGACTGTATACCCCAGGGTTCTAAGGGAGATAGCTGATGGACTGTATACCCAAGAGTTCTAAGGGAGATAGCTGATGGACTGTATACCCCAGGGTTCTAAGGGAGATAGCTGATGGACTGTATACCCCAGGGCTCTAGGGGAGATAGCTGATGGACTGTATACCCCAGGGTTTAAGGGAGATAGCTGATGGACTGTATATCCCAGGGTTCTAAGGGAGATAGCTGATGGACTGTATACCCCAGGGTTCTAAGGGAGATAGCTGATGGACTGTATACCCCAGGGTTTAAGGGAGATAGCTGATGGACTGTATACCCCAGGGCTCTAGGGGAGATAGCTGATGGACTGTATACCCCAGGGATCTAAGGGAGATAGCTGATGGACTGTACACTCCAGGGATCTAAGGGAGATAGCTGATGAACTGTACACCACAGGGTTCTAAGGGTGATAGCTTTTGGACTCTATACCCCAGGGTTCTAAGGGAGATAGCTGATGGACTGTACACCCCAGGGTTCTAAAGGAGATAGCTGATGGACGGTATACCCCAGGGTTCTAAGGGAGATAGCTGATGGACTGTATAACACAGGGTTCTAATGGAGATAGCTGATGGACTGTATACCCCAGTGTCCTAAGGGAGACAGCTGATGGACTGTATACCCCAGGGTTCTAAGGCGATAGCTGATGGAATGTACACCAAGGGTTCTAAGGGTGATAGCTGATGGACTCTATACCCCAGGGTTCTAAGGGAGATAGCTGATGGACTGTATACCCCAGGGATCTAAGGGAGATGTGTGATGGACTGAATACCCCAGGGTTCTAAGGGAGATAGCTGATGGACTGTATACCCCAGGGATCTAAGGGAGATAGCTGATAGACTGTATACCCCAGGATTCTAAGGGAGATAGCTGATGGACTGTATATCCCAGGGTTCTAAGGGAGATAGCTGATGGACTGTATACCCCGGGGTTCTAAGGCGATAGCTGATGGACCGTACACCAAGGGTTCTAAGGGTGATAGCTGATGGACTCTATACCCCAGGGTTCCAAGGGAGATAGCTGATGGACTCTATACCGCAGGGTTCTAAGGGTGATAGCTGATGGACTCTATACCCCAGGGTTCCAAGGGAGATAGCTGATGGACTCTATACCGCAGGGTTCTAAGGGAGATAGCTGATGGACTGTATACCCCAGGGATCTAAGGGAGATGTGTGATGGACTGTATACCCCAGGGTTCTAAGGGAGATAGCTGATAGACTGTATACCCCAGGGTTCTAAGAGAGATAGCTGATGGACTGTATACCCCAGGGATCTAAGGGAGATAGCTGATAGACTGTATACCCCAGGGTTCTAAGGGAGATAGCTGATGGACTGTATATCCCAGGGTTCTAAGGGAGATAGCTGATAGACTGTATACCCCAGGGTTCTAAGGGAGATAGCTGATGGACTGTATATCCCAGGGTTCTAAGGGAGATAGCTGATGGACTGTATACCCCAGGTTTCTAAGGCGATAGCTGATGGACCGTACACCAAGGGTTCTAAGGGTGATAGCTGATGGACTGTATACCCCAGGGTTCGAAGGGAGATAGCTGATGGACTGTATACCCCAGGGTTTGAAGGGAGATAGCTGATGGACTCTATAACCCAGGGTTCTAAGGGAGATAGCTGATGGACTCTATACCCCATGGTTCTAAGGGAGATAGCTGATGGACTGTATACCCCAGGGTTCTAAGTGAGATAGCTGATGGACTGTATACCCCAGGGTTCTAAGGGGGATAGCTGATGGACTCTATACCCCAGGGTTCAAAAGGAGATAGCTGATGGACTGTATACCCCAGGTTCTAAGGGAGATAGCTGATGAACTGTACACCCCAGGGTTCTAAGGGAGATAGCCGATGGACTGTACACCCCAGAGTTGTAAGGGAGATAGCTGATGGACTGTACACCCCAGGGTTCTAAGGGAGATAGCCGATAGACTGTAC
Organism: Chiloscyllium plagiosum; assembly: GCF_037043375.1. Classification (NCBI taxonomy): domain Eukaryota; kingdom Metazoa; phylum Chordata; class Chondrichthyes; order Orectolobiformes; family Hemiscylliidae; genus Chiloscyllium; species Chiloscyllium plagiosum. The sequence continues at coordinate 2,757,900 of NW_028270180.1, forward strand.
ACCCCAGGGTTGTAAGGGAGATAGCTGATGGACTGTACACCCCAGGGTTCTAAGGGCGATAGCCAATGGACTGTACACCCCAGGGTTGTAAGGGAGATAGCTGATGGACTGTACACCCCAGGGTTCTAAGGGGGATAGCTGATGGACTCTATACCCCAGGGTTCAAAAGGAGATAGCTGATGGACTGTATACCCCAGGGAACTAAGGGAGATAGCTGAAGGACTGTACACCCCAGGGTTCTAAGGGAGATAGCCAATGGACTGTACACCCCAGGGTTGTAAGGGAGATAGCTGATGGACTGTACACCCCAGGATTCTAAGGGAGATAGCTGGTGGACTGTACACCCCAGGGTTGTAAGGGAGATAGCTGATGGACTGTACACCCCAGGGATCTAAGGGAGATGTGTGATGGACTGTATACCCCAGGGTTCTAAGGGAGATAGCTGATGGACCGTATACCCCAGGGATCTAATGGAGATAGCTGATAGACTGTATACCCCAGGATTCTAAGGGAGATAGCTGATGGACTGTATATCCCAGGGTTCTAAGGGAGATAGCTGATGGACTGTATACCCCGGGGTTCTAAGGCGATAGCTGATGGACCGTACACCAAGGGTTCTAAGGGTGATAGCTGATGGACTCTATACCCCAGGGTTCCAAGGGAGATAGCCAATGGACTCTATACCGCAGGGTTCTAAGGGAGATAGCTGATGGACTGTATACCCCAGGGATCTAAGGGAGATGTGTGATGGACTGTATACCCCAGGGTTCTAAGGGAGATAGCTGATAGACTGTATACCCCAGGGTTCTAAGAGAGATAGCTGATGGACTGTATATCCCAGGGTTCTAAGGGAGATAGCTGATAGACTGTATACCCCAGGGCTCTAAGGGAGATAGCTGATGGACTGTATACCCCAGGGATCTAAGGGAGATAGCTGATAGACTGTATACCCCAGGGTTCTAAGGGAGATAGCTGATGGACTGTATATCCCAGGGTTCTAAGGGAGATAGCTGATAGACTGTATACCCCAGGGTTCTAAGGGAGATAGCTGATGGACTGTATATCCCAGGGTTCTAAGGGAGATAGCTGATGGACTGTATACCCCAGGTTTCTAAGGCGATAGCTGATGGACCGTACACCAAGGGTTCTAAGGGTGGTAGCTGATGGACTCTATACCCCAGGGTTCCAAGGGAGATAGCTGATGGACTGTATACCCCAGGGTTTGAAGGGAGATAGCTGATGGACTGTATACCCCAGGGATCTAAGGGAGATAGCTGATGGACTCTATAACCCAGGGTTCTAAGGGAGATAGCTGATGGACTCTATACCCCATGGTTCTAAGGGAGATAGCTGATGGACTGTACACTCCAGGGTTCTAAGTGAGATAGATGATGGACTGTATACCCCAGGGTTCTAAGGGGGATAGCTGATGGACTCTATACCCCAGGGTTCAAAAGGAGATAGCTGATGGACTGTATACCCCAGGTTCTAAGGGAGATAGCTGATGAACTGTACACCCCAGGGTTCTAAGGGAGATAGCCGATGGACTGTACACCCCAGGGTTGTAAGGGAGATAGCTGATGGACTGTACACCCCAGGGTTCTAAGGGAGATAGCCGATAGACTGTACACCCCAGGGTTGTAAGGGAGATAGCTGATGGACTGTACACCCCAGGGTTCTAAGGGCGATAGCCAATGGACTGTACACCCCAGGGTTGTAAGGGAGATAGCTGATGGACTGTACACCCCAGGGTTCTAAGGGGGATAGCTGATGGACTCTATACCCCAGGGTTCAAAAGGAGATAGCTGATGGACTGTATACCCCAGGGAACTAAGGGAGATAGCTGAAGGACTGTACACCCCAGGGTTCTAAGGGAGATAGCCAATGGACTGTACACCCCAGGGTTGTAAGGGAGATAGCTGATGGACTGTACACCCCAGGATTCTAAGGGAGATAGCTGGTGGACTGTACACCCCAGGGTTGTAAGGGAGATAGCTGATGGACTGTACACCCCAGGGTTCTAAGGGAGATAGCTGATGGACTGTACACCCTAGGGTTCTAAGGGAGATGGCTGGTGGACTGTATACCCCAGGGTTCTAAGGGAGATAACCGATGGACTGTCCAACCCAGGGTTCTAAGGGAGATAGCTGACGGACTGTACACCCCAGGGTTCTAAGGGAGATAGCTGATGGACTGTATACCCCAGGGTTCTAGGGGAGATAGCTGACGGTCTGTATTCCCCAGAGATCTAAGGAAGATAGCTGATGGACTGTATCCCCCAGGGTTCGAAGGGAGATAGCTGATGGACTCTATACCCAAGGGTTATAAGGGAGATAGCAGATGGACTGTATACCCCAGCGTTCTAAGGGAGATAGCTGATGGACTGTATACCCCAGTGTCCTAAGGGAGATAGCTGATCGACTGTATACCCCAGTGTCCTAAGGGAGATAGCTGATGGACTGTATACCCCAGTGTCCTAAGGGAGATGGCTGATGGACTGTACACCCCAGGGTTCTAAGGGAGATAGCTGATGGACTCTATAACCCAGGATTCTAAGGGAGATAGCTGATGGAATGTACACCGCAGGGTTTAAGGGAGATAGCTGATGGACTGTACACTCCAGGGTTCTAAGGGTGATAGATGATGGACTGTACACCCCAGGGTTTAAGGGAGATAGCTGATGGACTGTATATCCCAGGGTTCTAAGGGAGATAGCTGATGGACTGTATACCCCAGGGTTTAAGGAAGATAGCTGATGGACTGTCCAACCCAGGGTTCTAAGGGAGATAGCTGACGGGCTGTACACCCCAGGGTTCTAAGGGAGATAGCTGATGGAATGTATACCCCAGGGTTCTAAGAGAGATAGCTGATGGACTGTACACCCCAGGGTTCTAAGCTGATAGCTGATGGACTGTATACCCCAGGGTTCGAAGGGAGATAGCTGATGGACTGTATACCCCAGGGATCTAAGGGAGATAGCTGATGGACTGTATACCCCAGGGTTGTAAGGGAGATAGCTGATGGACTGTACACCCCAGGGTTCTAAGGGAGATAGCTGATGGACTGTACACCCTAGGGTTCTAAGGGAGATAGCTGGTGGACTGTATACCCCAGGGTTCTAAGGGAGATAACCGATGGACTGTCCAACCCAGGGTTCTAAGGGAGATAGCTGACGATCTGTATTCCCCAGAGATCTAAGGGAGATAGCTGATGGACTGTATCCCCCAGGGTTCTAAGGGAGATAGCTGATGGACTCTATACCCAAGGGTTATAAGGGAGATAGCAGATGGACTGTATACCCCAGCGTTCTAAGGGAGATAGCTGATGGACTGTATACCCCAGTGTCCTAAGGGAGATAGCTGATGGACTGTATACCCCAGTGTCCTAAGGGAGATAGCTGATGGACTGTATACCCCAGTGTCCTAAGGGAGATAGCTGATGGACTGTATACCCCAGTGTCCTAAGGGAGATAGCTGATGGAATGTACACCGCAGGGTTTAAGGGAGATAGCTCATAGACTGTATACCCCTGGGCTCTAAAGGAGATAGCTGATGGACTGTATACCCCAGGGTTCTAAGGCGATTGCTGATGGACTGTATACCCCGGGGTTCTAAGGCGATAGCTGATGGACTGTACACCAAGTGTTCTAAGGGTGATAGCTGATGGACACTATACCTCAGGGTTCTAAGGGAGATAGCTGATGGACTGTATACCCCAGGGATCTAAGGGAGATAGCTGATGGACTGTACACTCCAGGGTTCTAAGGGTGATAGCTGATGGACTGTACACCCCAGGGTTTAAGGGAGATAGCTGATGGACTGTATATCCCAGGGTTCTAAGGGAGATAGCTGATGGACTGTATACCCCAGGGTTTAAGGAAGATAGCTGATGGACTGTCCAACCCAGGGTTTTAAGGGAGATAGCTGACGGGCTGTACACCCCAGGGTTCTAAGGGAGATAGCTGATGGAATGTATACCCCAGGGTTCTAAGGGAGATAGCTGATGGACTGTACACCCCAGGATTCGAGGCCGATAGCTGATGGACTGTATACCCCAGGGTTCGAAGGGAGATAGCTGATGGACTGTATACCCCAGGGATCTAAGGGAGATAGCTGATAGATTGTATACCCCAGGGTTGTAAGGGAGATAGCTGATGGACTGTACACCCCAGGGTTCTAAGGGAGATAGCTGATGGACTGTACACCCTAGGGTTCTAAGGGAGATAGCTGGTGGACTGTATACCCCAGGGTTCTAAGGGAGATAACCGATGGACTGTCCAACCCAGGGTTCTAAGGGAGATAGCTGATGGACTGTATACCCCAGTGTCCTAAGGGAGATAGCTGATGGACTGTATATCCCAGTGTCCTAAGGGAGATAGCTGATGGACTGTACACCCCAGGGTTCTAAGGGAGATAGCTGATGGACTCTATAACCCAGGATTCTAAGGGAGATAGCTGATGGAATGTACACCGCAGGGTTTAAGGGAGATAGCTGATGGACTGTATACCCCAGGGTTTAAGGGTGACAGCTGATGGACTGTACACCCCAGGGTTTAAGGAAGATAGCTAATGGACTGTACAACCCAGGGTTCTAAGGGAGATAGCTGATGGACTGTATACCCCAGGGTTTAAGGAAGATAGCTGATGGACTGTATACCCCAGGGATCTAAGGGAGATAGCTGATGGACTGTATACCCCTGGGTTCTAAGGGAGATAGCTGATGGACTGTATACCCCAGGGTTCTAATGGAGATAGCTGATGGACTGTATACCCCAGTGTCCTAAGGGAGATAGCTGATGGACTGTATACCCCAGGGATCTAAGGGAGATAGCTGATGGACTGTATACCCCAGGGTTCTAAGGGAGATAGCTGATGGACTGTACACCCCAGGGTTCTAAGGGAGATAGCTGATGGACTGTATACCCCAGGGTTCTAATGGAGATAGCTGATGGACTGTATACCCCAGTGTCCTAAGGGAGATAGCTGGTGGACTGTATACCCCAGGGATCTAAGGGAGATAGCTGATGGACTGTATACCCCAGGGTTCTAAAGGAGATAGCTGATGGACTGTATACCCCACGGTTCTAAGGCGATAGCTGATGGACTGTATACCCCGGGGTTCTAAGGCGATAGCTGATGGACTGTACACCAAGTGTTCTAAGGGTGATAGCTGATGGATACTATACCTCAGGGTTCTAAGGGAGATAGCTGATGGACTGTATACCCCAGGGATCTAAGGGAGATAGCTGATGGACTGTACACTCCAGGGTTCTAAGGGTGATAGCTGATGGACTGTACACCCCAGGGTTTAAGGGAGATAGCTGATGGACTGTATATCCCAGGGTTCTAAGGGAGATAGCTGATGGACTGTATACCCCAGTGTCCTAAGGGAGATAGCTGATGGACTGTATACCCCAGTGTCCTAAGGGAGATAGCTGATGGACTGTATACCCCAGGGATCTAAGGGAGATAGCTGATGGACTGTATACCCCAGGGTTCTAAGGGAGATAGCTCATAGACTGTATACCCCTGGGTTCTAAGGGAGATAGCTGATGGACTGTATATCCCAGGGTTCTAAAGGAGATAGCTGATGGACTGTATACCCCAGGGTTCTAAGGCGATAGCTGATGGACTGTATACCCCGGGGTTCTAAGGCGATAGCTGATGGACTGTACACCAAGTGTTCTAAGGGTGATAGCTGATGGACACTATACCTCAGGGTTCTAAGGGAGATAGCTGATGGACTGTATACCCCAGGGATCTAAGGGAGATAGCTGATGGACTGTACACTCCAGGGTTCTAAGGGTGATAGCTGATGGACTGTACACCCCAGGGTTTAAGGGAGATAGCTGATGGACTGTATATCCCAGGGTTCTAAGGGAGATAGCTGATGGACTGTATACCCCAGGGTTTAAGGAAGATAGCTGATGGACTGTCCAACCCAGGGTTCTAAGGGAGATAGCTGACGGGCTGTACACCCCAGGGTTCTAAGGGAGATAGCTGATGGAATGTATACCCCAGGGTTCTAAGGGAGATAGCTGATGGACTGTACACCCCAGGGTTCTAAGCCGATAGCTGATGGACTGTATACCCCAGGGTTCGAAGGGAGATAGCTGATGGACTGTATACCCCAGGGATCTAAGGGAGATAGCTGATGGATTGTATACCCCAGGGTTGTAAGGGAGATAGCTGATGGACTGTAAACCTCAGGGTTCTAAGGGTGATAGCTGATGGACTGTACACCCTAGGGTTCTAAGGGAGATAGCTGGTGGACTGTATACCCCAGGGTTCTAAGGGAGATAACCGATGGACTGTCCAACCCAGGGTTCTAAGGGAGATAGCTGACGGACTGTACACCCCAGGGTTCTAAGGGAGATAGCTGATGGACTGTATACCCCAGGGTTCTAGGGGAGATAGCTGACGGTCTGTATTCCCCAGAGATCTAAGGGAGATAGCTGATGGACTTTATCCCCCAGGGTTCTAAGGGAGATAGCTGATGGACTCTATACCCAAGGGTTATAAGGGAGATAGCAGATGGACTGTATACCCCAGCGTTCTAAGGGAGATAGCTGATGGACTGTATACCCCAGTGTCCTAAGGGAGATAGCTGATGGACTGTATACCCCAGTGTCCTAAGGGAGATAGCTGATGGACTGTATACCCCAGTGTCCTAAGGGAGATAGCTGATGGACTGTATACCCCAGTGTCCTAAGGGAGATAGCTGATGGACTGTACACCCCAGGGTTCTAAGGGAGATAGCTGATGGACTCTATAACCCAGGATTCTAAGGGAGATAGCTGATGGAATGTACACCGCAGGGTTTAAGGGAGATAGCTGATGGACTGTATACCCCAGGGTTTAAGGGTGACAGCTGATGGATTGTACACCCCAGGGTTTAAGGAAGATAGCTAATGGACTGTACAACCCAGGGTTCTAAGGGAGATAGCTGATGGACTGTATACCCCAGGGTTTAAGGAAGATAGCTGATGGACTGTATACCCCAGAGTTCTAAGGGAGATAGCTCATAGACTGTATACCCCTGGGTTCTAAGGGAGATAGCTGATGGACTGTATACCCCAGGGTTCTAATGGAGATAGCTGATGGACTGTATACCCCAGTGTCCTAAGGGAGATAGCTGATGGACTGTATACCCCAGGGATCTAAGGGAGATAGCTGATGGACTGTATACCTCAGGGTTCTAAGGGAGATAGCTCATAGACTGTATACCCCTCGGTTCTAAGGGAGATAGCTGATGGACTGTATACCCCAGTGTCCTAAGGGAGATAGCTGATGGACTGTATACCCCAGTGTCCTAAGGGAGATAGCTGATGGACTGTATACCCCAGTGTCCTAAGGGAGATAGCTGATGGACTGTATACCCCAGTGTCCTAAGGGAGATAGCTGATGGACTGTACACCCCAGGGTTCTAAGGGAGATAGCTGATGGACTCTATAACCCAGGATTCTAAGGGAGATAGCTGATGGAATGTACACCGCAGGGTTTAAGGGAGATAGCTGATGGACTGTATACCCCAGGGTTTAAGGGTGACAGCTGATGGATTGTACACCCCAGGGTTTAAGGAAGATAGCTAATGGACTGTACAACCCAGGGTTCTAAGGGAGATAGCTGATGGACTGTATACCCCAGGGTTTAAGGAAGATAGCTGATGGACTGTATACCCCAGAGTTCTAAGGGAGATAGCTCATAGACTGTATACCCCTGGGTTCTAAGGGAGATAGCTGATGGACTGTATACCCCAGGGATCTAAGGGAGATAGCTGATGGACTGTATACCCCAGGGTTCTAATGGAGATAGCTGATGGACTGTATACCCCAGTGTCCTAAGGGAGATAGCTGATGGACTGTATACCCCAGGGATCTAAGGGAGATAGCTGATGGACTGTATACCCCAGGGTTCTAAGGGAGATAGCTCATAGACAGTATACCCCTCGGTTCTAAGGGAGATAGCTGATGGACTGTATATCCCAGGGTTCTAAGGGAGATAGCTGATGGACTGTATACCCCAGGGTTCTAAGGCGATAGCTGATGGACTGTATACCCCGGGGTTCTAAGGCGATAGCTGATGGACTGTACACCAAGTGTTCTAAGGGTGATAGCTGATGGACACTATACCTCAGGGTTCTAAGGGAGATAGCTGATGGACTGTATACCCCAGGGATCTAAGGGAGATAGCTGATGGACTGTACACTCCAGGGTTCTAAGGGTGATAGCTGATGGACTGTACACCCCAGGGTTTAAGGGAGATAGCTGATGGACTGTATATCCCAGGGTTCTAAGGGAGATAGCTGATGGACTGTATACCCCAGGGTTTAAGGAAGATAGCTGATGGACTGTCCAACCCAGGGTTCTAAGGGAGATAGCTGACGGGCTGTACACCCCAGGGTTCTAAGGGAGATAGCTGATGGAATGTATACCCCAGGGTTCTAAGGGAGATAGCTGATGGACTGTACACCCCAGGGTTCTAAGCCGATAGCTGATGGACTGTATACCCCAGGGTTCGAAGGGAGATAGCTGATGGACTGTATACCCCAGGGTTTGAAGGGAGATAGCTGATGGACTGTATTCCCCAGGGTTCTAAGGGAGATAGCTGATGGACTGTACACCCCAGGGTTCTAAGGGTGATAGCTGATGGACTCTATACCCCATGGTTCTAAGGGAGATAGCTGATGGACTGTACACCCCAGGGTTGTAAGTGAGATAGCTGATGGACTGTATACCCTAGGGTTCTAAGGGGGATAGCTTATGGACTCTATACCCCAGGGTTCAAAAGGAGATAGCTGATGGACTGTATACCCCAGGTTCTAAGGGAGATAGCTGATGAACTGTACACCCCAGGGTTCTAAGGGAGATAGCCGATGGACTATACACCCCAGGGTTCTAAGGGAGATAGCTGATTGACTGTACACCCCAGGGTTCTAAGGGAGATAGCTGATGGACTGTATACCCCAGGGTTCTAAGGGTGATAGCTGATGGACTCTATACCCCAGGGTTCTAAGGGAGATAGCTGATGGACTGTACACCCCAGGGTTCTAATGGAGATAGCTGATGGACTGTATACCCCAGGGTTCTAATGGAGATAGCTGATGGACTGTATACCCCAGTGTCCTAAGGGAGATAGCTGATGGACTGTACACCCCAGGGATCTAAGGGAGATAGCTGATGGACTGTATACCCCAGGGTCCTAAGGGAGATAGCTCATAGACTGTATACCCCTGGGTTCTAAGGGAGATAGCTGATGGACTGTATATCCCAGGGTTCTAAGGGAGATAGCTGATGGACTGTATACCCCAGGGTTCTAAGGCGATAGCTGATGGACTGTACACCAAGTGTTCTAAGGGTGATAGCTGATGGACTCTATACCTCAGGGTTCTAAGGGATATAGCTGATGGACTGTATACCCCAGGGATCTAAGGGAGATAGCTGATGGACTGTATACCCCAGGGTTCTAAGGCGATAGCTGATGGACTGTACACTCCAGGGTTCTAAGGGTGATAGCTGATGGACTGTATACCCCAGGGTTCTAAGGGTGATAGCTGATGGACTCTATACCCCAGGGTTCTAAGGGAGATAGCTGATGGACTGTACACCCCAGGGTTCTAATGGAGATAGCTGATGGACTGTATACCCCAGGGTTCTAATGGAGATAGCTGATGGACTGTATACCCCAGTGTCCTAAGGGAGATAGCTGATGGACTGTACACCCCAGGGATCTAAGGGAGATAGCTGATGGACTGTATACCCCAGGGTCCTAAGGGAGATAGCTCATAGACTGTATACCCCTGGGTTCTAAGGGAGATAGCTGATGGACTGTATATCCCAGGGTTCTAAGGGAGATAGCTGATGGACTGTATACCCCAGGGTTCTAAGGCGATAGCTGATGGACTGTACACCAAGTGTTCTAAGGGTGATAGCTGATGGACTCTATACCTCAGGGTTCTAAGGGATATAGCTGATGGACTGTATACCCCAGGGATCTAAGGGAGATAGCTGATGGACTGTATACCCCAGGGTTCTAAGGCGATAGCTGATGGACTGTACACTCCAGGGTTCTAAGGGTGATAGCTGATGGACTGTACACCCCAGGGTTTAAGGGAGATAGATGATGGACTGTATATCCCAGGGTTCTAAGGGAGATAGCTGATGGACTGTATACCCCAGGGTTTAAGGAAGATAGCTGATGGACTGTCCAACCCAGGGTTCTAAGGGAGATAGCTGATGGAATGTATACCCCAGGGTTCTAAGGGAGATAGCTGATGGACTGTACACCCCAGGGTTCTAAGCCGATAGCTGATGGACTGTATACCCCAGTGTGCTAAGGGAGATAGCTGATGGACTGTACACCCCAGGGTTCTAAGCCGATAGCTGATGGACTGTATACCCCAGGGTTCGAAGGGAGATAGCTGATGGACTGTATACCCCAGGGATCTAAGGGAGATAGCTGATGGACTGTATACCCCAGTGTCCTAAGGGAGATAGCTAATGGACTGTACACCCAAGGGTTCTAAGGGTGATAGCTGATGGACTCTATACCCCATGGTTCTAAGGGAGATAGCTGATGGACTGTACACCCCAGGGTTCTAAGTGAGATAGCTGATGGACTGTATACCCCAGGGTTCTAAGGGAGATAGCTGATGGACTGTATACCCCAGGGTTCTAAGGGAGATAGCTGATGGACTCTATACCCCAGGGTTCAAAAGGAGATAGCTGATGGACTGTATACCCCAGGTTCTAAGGGAGATAGCTGATGAACTGTACACATCAGGGTTCTAAGGGAGATAGCCGATGGACTGTACACCCCAAGGTTGTAAGGGAGATAGCTGGTAGACTGTACACCCCAGGGTTCTAAGGGAGATAGCCGATAGACTGTACACCCCAGGGTTGTAAGGGAGATAGCTGATGGACTGTATACCCCAGGTGTCTAAGGGAGATAGCCGATGGACTGTATACCCCAGGGTTTGAAGGGAGATAGCTGATGGACTGTATTCCCCAGGGTTCTAAGGGAGATAGCTGATGGACTGTACACCCCAGGGTTCTAAGGGTGATAGCTGATGGACTCTATACCCCATGGTTCTAAGGGAGATAGCTGATGGACTGTACACCCCAGGGTTGTAAGTGAGATAGCTGATGGACTGTATACCCTAGGGTTCTAAGGGGGATAGCTTATGGACTCTATACCCCAGGGTTCAAAAGGAGATAGCTGATGGACTGTATACCCCAGGTTCTAAGGGAGATAGCTGATGAACTGTACACCCCAGGGTTCTAAGGGAGATAGCCGATGGACTATACACCCCAGGGTTCTAAGGGAGATAGCTGATTGACTGTACACCCCAGGGTTCTAAGGGAGATAGCTGATGGACTGTATACCCCAGGGTTCTAAGGGTGATAGCTGATGGACTCTATACCCCAGGGTTCTAAGGGAGATAGCTGATGGACTGTACACCCCAGGGTTCTAATGGAGATAGCTGATGGACTGTATACCCCAGGGTTCTAATGGAGATAGCTGATGGACTGTATACCCCAGTGTCCTAAGGGAGATAGCTGATGGACTGTACACCCCAGGGATCTAAGGGAGATAGCTGATGGACTGTATACCCCAGGGTCCTAAGGGAGATAGCTCATAGACTGTATACCCCTGGGTTCTAAGGGAGATAGCTGATGGACTGTATATCCCAGGGTTCTAAGGGAGATAGCTGATGGACTGTATACCCCAGGGTTCTAAGGCGATAGCTGATGGACTGTACACCAAGTGTTCTAAGGGTGATAGCTGATGGACTCTATACCTCAGGGTTCTAAGGGATATAGCTGATGGACTGTATACCCCAGGGATCTAAGGGAGATAGCTGATGGACTGTATACCCCAGGGTTCTAAGGCGATAGCTGATGGACTGTACACTCCAGGGTTCTAAGGGTGATAGCTGATGGACTGTACACCCCAGGGTTTAAGGGAGATAGATGATGGACTGTATATCCCAGGGTTCTAAGGGAGATAGCTGATGAACTGTACACCCCAGGGTTCTAAGGGAGATAGCCGATGGACTATACACCCCAGGGTTCTAAGGGAGATAGCTGATTGACTGTACACCCCAGGGTTCTAAGGGAGATAGCTGATGGACTGTATACCCCAGGGTTCTAAGGGTGATAGCTGATGGACTCTATACCCCAGGGTTCTAAGGGAGATAGCTGATGGACTGTACACCCCAGGGTTCTAATGGAGATAGCTGATGGACTGTATACCCCAGGGTTCTAATGGAGATAGCTGATGGACTGTATACCCCAGTGTCCTAAGGGAGATAGCTGATGGACTGTACACCCCAGGGATCTAAGGGAGATAGCTGATGGACTGTATACCCCAGGGTCCTAAGGGAGATAGCTCATAGACTGTATACCCCTGGGTTCTAAGGGAGATAGCTGATGGACTGTATATCCCGGGGTTCTAAGGGAGATAGCTGATGGACTGTATACCCCAGGGTTCTAAGGCGATAGCTGATGGACTGTACACCAAGTGTTCTAAGGGTGATAGCTGATGGACTCTATACCTCAGGGTTCTAAGGGATATAGCTGATGGACTGTATACCCCAGGGATCTAAGGGAGATAGCTGATGGACTGTATACCCCAGGGTTCTAAGGCGATAGCTGATGGACTGTACACTCCAGGGTTCTAAGGGTGATAGCTGATGGACTGTACACCCCAGGGTTTAAGGGAGATAGATGATGGACTGTATATCCCAGGGTTCTAAGGGAGATAGCTGATGGACTGTATACCCCAGGGTTTAAGGAAGATAGCTGATGGACTGTCCAACCCAGGGTTCTAAGGGAGATAGCTGATGGAATGTATACCCCAGGGTTCTAAGGGAGATAGCTGATGGACTGTACACCCCAGGGTTCTAAGCCGATAGCTGATGGACTGTATACCCCAGTGTGCTAAGGGAGATAGCTGATGGACTGTACACCCCAGGGTTCTAAGCCGATAGCTGATGGACTGTATACCCCAGGGTTCGAAGGGAGATAGCTGATGGACTGTATACCCCAGGGATCTAAGGGAGATAGCTGATGGACTGTATACCCCAGTGTCCTAAGGGAGATAGCTGATGGACTGTACACCCAAGGGTTCTAAGGGTGATAGCTGATGGACTCTATACCCCATGGTTCTAAGGGAGATAGCTGATGGACTGTACACCCCAGGGTTCTAAGTGAGATAGCTGATGGACTGTATACCCCAGGGTTCTAAGGGAGATAGCTGATGGACTGTATACCCCAGGGTTCTAAGGGAGATAGCTGATGGACTCTATACCCCAGGGTTCAAAAGGAGATAGCTGATGGACTGTATACCCCAGGTTCTAAGGGAGATAGCTGATGAACTGTACACATCAGGGTTCTAAGGGAGATAGCCGATGGACTGTACACCCCAAGGTTGTAAGGGAGATAGCTGGTAGACTGTACACCCCAGGGTTCTAAGGGAGATAGCCGATAGACTGTACACCCCAGGGTTGTAAGGGAGATAGCTGATGGACTGTATACCCCAGGTGTCTAAGGGAGATAGCCGATGGACTGTACACCCTAGGGTTCTAAGGGAGATAGCCAATGGACTGTACACCCCAGGGTTGTAAGGGAGATAGCTGATGGACTGTACACCCCAGGATTCTAAGGGAGATAGCTGGTGGACTGTACACCCCACGGTTGTAAGGGAGATAGCTGATGGACTGTACACCCCAGGGTTCTAAGGGAGATAGCTGATGGACTGTACACCCTAGGGCTCTAAGGGAGATAGCTGGTGGACTGTATACCCCATGGTTCTAAGGGAGATAGCTGATGGACTGTACACCCCAGGGTTCTAAGCCGATAGCTGATGGACTGTATACCCCAGGGTTCGAAGGGAGATAGCTGATGGACTGTATACCCCAGGGTTTAAGGACGATAGCTGATGGACTGTACACCCCAGGGTTTAAGGGAGATAGCTGATGGACTGTATATCCCAGGGTTCTAAGGGAGATAGCTGATGGACTGTATACCCCAGGGTTTAAGGACGATAGCTGATGGACTGTCCAACCCAGGGATCTAAGGGAGATAGCTGATGGACTGTATACCCCAGGGTTCTAAGGGAGATAGCTGATGGACTGTATACCCAGGGTTCTAAGGGAGATAGCTGATGGACTGTACACCCCAGGGTTCTAAGGGAGATAGCTGATGGAATGTATACCCCATGGTTCTAAGGGAGATAGCTGATGGACTGTACACCCCAGGGTTCTAAGCCGATAGCTGATGGACTGTATACCCCAGGGTTCGAAGGGAGATAGCTGATGGACTGTATACCCCAGGGATCTAAGGGAGATAGCTGATGGACTGTATACCCCAGAGTTCTAAGGGAGATATCTGATGGACTGTACAGCCCAGGGTTCTAAGGGTGATAGCTGATGGACTCTATACCCCATGGTTCTAAGGGAGATAGCTGATGGACTGTACACCCCAGGGTTCTAAGTGAGATAGCTGATGGACTGTATACCCCAGGGTTCTAAGGGGGATAGCTGATGGACTCTATACCCCAGGGTTCAAAAGGAGATAGCTGATGGACTGTATACCCCAGGGATCTAAGGGAGATAGCTGATGGACTGTACACCCCAGGGTTCTAAGGGAGATAGCCAATGGACTGTACACCCCAGGGTTGTAAGGGAGATAGCTGATGGACTGTACACCCCAGGATTCTAAGGGAGATAGCTGGTGGACTGTACACCCCAGGGTTGTAAGGGAGATAGCTGATGGACTCTATACCCAAGGGTTCTAAGGGAGATAGCTGATGGACTCTATACCCAAGGGTTATAAGGGAGATAGCAGATGGACTGTATACCCCAGCGTTCTAAGGGAGATAGCTGATGGACTGTATTCGCCAGTGTCCTAAGGGAGATAGCTGATGGACTGTATACCCCAGGGTTCTAAGGGGGATAGCTGATGGACTGTACACCCCAGGGTTCTAAGGGAGATAGCTGATGGACTGTACACCCCAGAGTTCTAATGGAGATAGCTGATTGATTGTACACCCCAGGACTCTAAGGGAGATAGCTGATGGACTGTATACCCCAGTGTCCTAAGGGAGATAGCTGGTGGACTGTATACCCCAGGGTTCTAAGGGAGATAGCCAATGGACTGTACACCCCAGGGTTGTAAGGGAGATAGCTGATGGACTGTACACCCCAGGATTCTAAGGGAGATAGCTGGTGGACTGTACACCCCAGGGTTGTAAGGGAGATAGCTGATGGACTGTATACCCCAGTGTCCTAAGGGAGATAGCTGATGGACTGTATACCCCAGTGTCCTAAGGGAGATAGCTGATGGACTGTATACCCCAGGGGTCTAAGGGAGATAGCTGATGGACTGTACACCCCAGTGTCCTAAGGGAGATAGCTGATGGACTGTATACCCCAGTGTCCTAAGGGAGATAGCTGTTGGACTGTATACCCCAGGGGTCTAAGGGAGATAGCTGAGGAGATAGTGGAGGCATTAGTGTAGACCTTTCAGGAATGGCTAGAATCAGGGAATGTAGCAGACGACTTATGGTCTTAGTCTAGAATCGCTGTCAGTCAGCTTGCAGTGTTTGTCTGCATCACTTTGGTGACTCTGCAGCTTCTGTTCCTTGAGCAGACTGTAATTAAACGCTCACATTGGGAATGGTCCGGTTGCCTGCCTTTCATATTCCCCTGGACAATGACAAGCTGGGAGTCTCCACTGGCCACTGGGGAATGGGCAGTTGGAAAGTATGTCCAGGTGGGACGGAGCTAGGAACGGGTAAACGGTGTGGCTTCCCCGTAAGTAACAGCTGGGGGAGGAAAGGGGGTTGTGTGTTGGGGAGGGGAGCCAGCTCTCTGCTGCAGAGGGGCAGTGCCAGAGGGGGGCATTGCCGGAAAGAGGGCAGAGCCGGAGAGAGGGGGTATTGCCAGAGAGAGAGGGCATTGTCAGAGAGAGGGGGCATTGTCAGAGAGAGGGGGCATTGTCAGAGAGAGGGCATTGCCAGATAGGGGGCATTTCCAGAGAGAGTGTGCATTTCCAGAGAGAGGGGGAATTGTCAGAGAGGGGACATTGCCGGAGAGAGGGGGCATTCCTGGTACGAGGGAGCATTGCTGGAGAAGGGGGCATTGCTGGAGAGAGGGGCATTGCCGGAGAGAGGGGACATTGCCAGAGAGAGGGGACATTGCTGGGGAGAGGGGGCATTGCTGGAGAAGGGGGCATTGCTGGAGAAGGGGGCATTGCTGGAGAGAGGGGACATTGCTGGAGAGAGGGGGCATTGCCGGAGAGAGGGGACATTGCCAGAGAGAGGGGACATTGCTGGGGAGAGGGGGCATTGCTGGAGAAGGGGGCATTGCTGGAGAGAGGGGACATTGCCGGAGAGAGGGGGCATTGCTGGAGAGAGGGGGCATTGCCGGAGAGGGGACATTGCCGGAGAGTGGGGACATTGCTGGAGAGGGGTCTTTGCTGGAGAGGAGCATTACTAGCAAGGGGCAGTGCCAGATTTGCAACACTCGTCTAGGTGTGTCTTTTGAAAGGTGAGGTGGGTGAAAGGGATGCCAGTTTTCCAGTAATTATTTGGGAAGGTCACGGGAATGGTGCATTCTGAGATGGAGCTCTAATCGGACATGGGAGGGGCAAAATTGGTTTGGAGTAAGGAGTTAATGAAGTGAGTTTGGTAAAATATAGCACATCCTCAAAAATCTGTAAGACTCAGTCCTATTTGAATTGATGAAGCTTTTCATCTCATTCTGTGAACAGTAATGATACATCCTGCTTTCCATAGAATCCCTACAATGTGGGAGCACGCCATTTGGCCCATTCAGACCCACCCTATCCCTGTAACACTATATTCCCCATGTCCCTGGACACTACAGGCAATTTAGCATGGCCAACCCACCCTAACCTGCACATTTTTGGACTGTGGGAGGAAACCGGAGCACCCGGAGGAAACCCACGCAGACACGGGGAGAATATGCAAACTTCACACAGACAGTCATAGAGTCATAGAGATGTACAGCATGGAAACAGACCCTTTGGTCCAACCCGTCCATGCCGACCAGATATCCCAACCCAATCTAGTCCCACCTGCCAGCACCCGGCCCATATCCCTCCAAACCCTTCCTATTCATATACCCATCCAGATGCCTCTTAAATGTTGCAATTGTACCAGCCTCCACCACTTCCTCTGGCAGCTCATTCCATACCCGTACCACACTCTGTGTGAAAAAGTTGCCCCTTAGGTTTCTTTTATATCTTTCCCCTCTCACCCTAAACCTATGCCCTCTAGTTCTGGACTCCCCCACCCCAGGGAAACAGACTTTGTCTATTTATCCTATCCATGTCCCTCATGATTTTATAAACCGCTATGAGGTCACCCCTCAGCCTCTGATGCTCCAAGGAAAACAGCCCCAGCCTGTTCAGCCTCTCCCTGTAGCTCAAATCCTCCAACCCTGGCAACATCCTTGTAAATCTTTTCTGAACCCTTTCAAGTTTCACAATATGCTTCCAATAGCAGGGAGACCAGAACTGCCCACAATATTCCAACAGTGGCCTAACCAATGTCCTGTACAGCCGCAACCTCCCAACTCCTGTACTCAATACTCTGACCAAGAAAGGAAAGCATACCCACCACCTTCTTCACAATCCTATCTACCTGCAACTCCACTTTCAAGGAGCTATGAACCTGCACTCCAAGGTCTCTTTGTTCAGCAACACTCCCCAGGACCTTACCATTAAGTGTGTAAGTCCTGCTCTGACTTGCATTCAGTCGCCCGAGGCTGGAATTGAACTCAGGTCCCTGGTGCTGTGAGGCAGCAGTTCTAACCACTGAGCCACCGTGCCATATTGGCGAAAATGGAATACGCACCCAGAATGTTAGCCTGGGATTTCTGGAGTACTAGCTCAGAAACACGAACACTACACCATGATTAACTTCCCCGGTCTCTTCCATTTCCTGTTAGTTAAGAGGTAAATATTGCACAGAAATCCAGGGAGAACCCATTAACCCTTTAACACAATGCCAGGGGTTTTGTTTTACCCACCTTTAAGGGCAGTTTAACAGCTCGCCCACATGACAGCACAGCGGGCAGAGCAGCACCCCCGCTCAGTACTGCAGAGTGGCACGACTGCTGTGCTCATGTTTTGGGTTGGGAATTTGAATCCGATGATACTGGGTTTTTTCCATGCCACACTGTAACTGTAGAATGTTCAGAGCTTCTGCTTTAAGCTTTGGTGTCAGCAGCTACACATTCCAACGCAGCACCTGAACGTGATTTGATGTGAGTTCCTGTCCCCACTCTATTCACATCAGCATGGCAACCAGAACTCCTCAGAGCTCTTCTTCTGATCTGAGGAGTTTATCAGGAACGCTGAAACTCCCCTTTCTGCTTGACTTTAAATTAAAGGGAGGGATTTTAAAACAGAATCGATTTGTGCTGTTCATGACGAGAGAGAAATGGCTTTGGGACAAGACAATGGGGGTGAGGTTAGGGACCAATGTATTGGATGTTGGAGCTGTGTCTTAGATCCTCACCCAACCACTAAGGGAGCTCTGTCCTTTAGGGCTACACCCACTCACACTCACAAACTCACAGCAGGATCAGTTCAGGAGTTGAGAAAGGAATCTCTCATGTTCTTAGGTTCTCTCCCTGAGATGAAGTCTCTGTCATAAGAATCACCTGGGACATCATTAGAGGGTCACAACAACTGTGGTTCCAGAATTTTAACCTGGGCAATGACTTTAGAAAGAAAAGGAATTGGTTTGGAAAATTCATTTAATGGCGAATGGGACTACCAATCGCTTTCAGGTGCTCGTCTCCTGCAGAGTGGGAGCTGTTTGTAGGTACCCAGGGCTCCGTCACTTGGCCTTGACTCTTGGTCTAGTCTGTCATCGCTTTCCTCACTCAATTCTGGTGAGATCTGTCCCATCTCCCCCGTTAACATGAGTCAATGAAAAGCTTTACTTTGTGCATTTTGCTATATTCAACTTTGGCTTATTTCCTGGGTGGCATGGTAGCTCAGCAGTCAGATCTGCTACCTCTCAGCACCCAGGGCCTGGGTTTGACCCCAGCCTTGGGTGACTGTCTGCGTGGGTTTCCTCTCACAGTCCAAAGATATGCAGGTTAGGGTAGATTGGTCAAACTAAATTATCCATAGTGTTCAGGGATGTGTGGCCTAGGTGGGTTCGCCCTGGGAAATACAGGGTGACAGGGGCTGGGTGGGATGCTCTTCAGAGGGTCAGTGTGGATTCGATGGGCTGAATGGCCTGTTTCCACACTGCAGGGATCCTACTCATAGCAAAGTATTCAACTGTTTTTTGTTTCTGTTCCTTTAATCTACTGAAAGAATTGATTTGATCTGTAATTGAGAGTATTATTGTCATATTGTCCTTGATCACTGCAGTTTAACTATAAGCCAATTAAGGGCACACTGAGAATCTTGCAAAACGTACACTGCACTTAACCAAAAGGCTTCAAGTAATTCCTGCCAGACAAAACAATGAAGTTAAAATAAACAGGTTAATGGATTTGTTAATTTGTTAAGAGACATTATCACCCATGCATTTACTGCTTCTTCAGCATAATTTCACCCCATTCACATCAACCATCTTTCTCTCTCTCTCTCTCTCTCTTTCCAAACTCCCCTTCTGTCACAAATAGATTATTTTCAGTAATTACTTGTTCCTGTGAACAAGGAACAAGAGGAGACCACATGACCTTTTGAGCCTACACCACCATTCAATAAGATCATGGCTTGATTCTACATTCCTGCATTTCCTGAATCATCCCTTGGTCATCAAGAACCTACCACCCTCTGTCTTAAAAACATTTAAGGTGGCACAGTAGCTCAGTGGTTAACACTGCCGCCTCACAGCACCAGGGACCCAGGTTCGATTCCCGCCTCAGGCGACTGTCTGTGTGGAGTTTGCACATTCTCCCCGTGTTTGCTCTGGTTTCCTCCCACAATCCAAAAATGTGCAGGTTAGGTGATTTGGCCATGCTAAATTACCCAGTAGTTCAGGAATGTGTAGGCTAGGTGCATCAATCAGAGGTAAAAAGAGTTGGGGGATGGGTTACTCTTTGGAGCGTCAGTGTGGACTTGTTGGGCCGAAGGGCCTGTTTCTACACTATAGAGAATCTAATTCTAGATTCACTGCCTTCTGAGCAAGGGAATTCCAAAAACACACTACCCTCTGAGAGAGAAAAGAACGTTTCCTCTCTGCCTTAAATAATTCCAGGCCAACCCCAAGTGGGACAGAGGAAAAGCATCAAGGTCTCACTGGGGAAGGGCAGCATTCCCACTGACACCTGAGAATCACTGGGCCGAGACCAACCAAAGTATGGCAGACACATCGGGGAACCTCGAGACTCATCATCGGGAAATAGAAGCTGGGGGAAAACAGCAAACGGAGCGTACAGCCCCACCCACCCCCTTCCCAGGACCCTACCCACCCAGCCCCCTCCTGTGATCCCCACCCACCCCCTTCCCGTGACCCCCACCTACCCAGGCCCCTCCTGTGATCCCCACCCACCCCCTTCCCAGGACCCTACCCACCCAGCCCCCTCCTGTTATCCCCACCCACCCCCTTCCTGTGACCCCCACCTACCCAGGCCCCTCCTGTGATCCCCCCACCCACCCCCTTCCCATGACCCCCACCCACCCAGCCCCCTCCTGTGATCCCCACCCACCCCCTTCCCATGACCCCCACCCACCCAGCCCCCTCCTGTGATCCCCACCCGCCCCCCCTTCCCGTGACCCCCACCTACCCCCAGTGTATTGATAGCATCAAGGGCTACTGCAGGCTGCCACATGACATTGACAGGATGCAGAGCTGGGCTGAGAAAGGGCAGATGGAGTTCAACCTGGATAAATGCGAAGTGATGCATTTTGGAAGGTCAAACTCGAATGCTGATTATAGGATTAAAGACAGGGTTCTTGGCAGTGTGGAGGAACAGAGGGATCTGGGTGTGCAAGTACATAGATCCCTCAAAGTTGCCACCCAAGTGGACAGGATTGTTAAGAAAGCATATGGTGTTTTGGCTTTCATTAACGGGGGGATCGAGTTTAAGAGCCGTGAGGTTTTGCTGCAGCTCTACAAGAGAGACCACATTTGGAATATTGTGTCCAGTTCTGGTCGCCCTACTATAGGAAAGATACAGAGGCTTTGGAGAGGGTGCAAAGAAGGTTTACCAGGATGCTGCCTGGACTGGAGGGCTTGCCTTATGAAGAAAGGTTGAATAAGCTCGGACTTTTCTCTCTGGAGAGAAGGAGGAAGAGAGGAGACCTGATCGAGGTAGACAAGATAATGTGTGGAATAGAGTCAATAGCCTAAGACTTTTCCCCAGGGCAAGATTGACTGGTACGAGGGGTCATAGTTTGAAGATATTAGGAAGAAGGTATAAAGGAGGTGTCAGAGGTAGGTTCTTTACGCAGAGAGTTGTGAATACATGGAATGCGTTGCCAGCGGTGGTGGTGGAAGCAGAGTCATTGGGGATGTTTAAGCGACTGCTGGACATGCACATGGATAGCAGTGAGTTGAGGGGTGTGTAGGTTGTTACTATATTTTATATTAGGATAAATCTCGGCACAACATCGTGGGCCAAAGGGCCTGTTCTGTGCTGTACTGTTCTATGTTCTCTGTGTTCTATGTAACAGACCTGCGGTAGCTTCTTTGGTCTGTGCAGCCACTCACAGACTCATCCTGAGAGTGGGAGAGGGTCAGCCTCATCTGTGAGGGATTTTCTGTCAATGATGAAATAGTTCCTGAAGTAACCCCGCAGAAGTCAGTATCCCGTCACCAAGTCTCCCTTTATTTACATGGGGAGACACTGATCTAGCTCCCTCAGAGCCAGCTCTCAGAGTGAACAGAACTTCACACACTCCTGTTGATATCTGTCAGCCGGGGATCCCTGATTGGACAAGCTATGGGAACTTGTATTCTATGAGGTCTGCGGTTTACCTTGTTACAATCACTGCAGCTCCCCACTCCCTTACTTTATTTTATGGGATGTGGTTATTGCTGGCTGGGTCAGTGTGTATTGCGTTGGAGAAGGTGGTGGGCTGGCTTCCTGAACTGCTACAGTCCATGGCTTTAGGGGACACCTACAGATCCATTAGGATTGGCTTAGACCAAAATACTACAGACCCTCTCCCTCCAAAATCTGTCACCATATCCCCTCTTCCTTTTCCTCCCAATTGTACTGGGATTAAAGTCATCCAAACATCTCCTGCTCAGACTGACCCCTTCCCCTGACCTGCAACAGTGAGGTCTTCCTTTCTCTGCTACAACCTTTAAACCTCAAACCATTCACCAACCAATGACCAGGGGCTGAAGGGTCACATTGCCAGGACAGGTTGCACAGAACAGACTTCATGGGCATCTCTGGCTGGGCCAGCAATTATTGCCCATCCCTAATTACCCCAGGGGGCAGTTAAGGGTCAACCACGTTGCTGTGGGTCTGGAGTCACATGTAGGCCACACCGGGTAAGGATGGCAGTTTCCTTCCTGAGATGACATTAGTGAACCAGGTGGGTTTTCCCAACAATCATCAATGGATTCATGGTCATCATTAAACTCTTAATTCCGAATTCTTTATTGAATTCAAATTCTACCATCTACTATGGTGCGGTTTGAACTCATGTCCCCAGAACATTAGCTGAGTTTCAGGATTAATAGGCTAGCAATAATACCCGAGGCCATTGGCTCTCCTTGAATACAGAAGACAGACAGGGTGGTTGGATTGTGATCTCTAAACAGTTCAGAGTTGTCAGAGAGTTGTGGTGTCGTGAATTGTAGAGTTGAGATAAATTCTTCATGGCTAATGAGAGCAAATTCCTCTCCATGTAACATTTCAGGACAGCCTAGAGCTCTTCCCCAAAACAGGTGCCAAGGCTGGGGCTGAACTGCAGATGGGTTTTGTTTTGTTCATCTTTAAGGTTAGAGAACCAAGACAGGCAGCTGGAGTTAGATTACAAATCATCCCTGCTCTAAATGAAGGTTGAAATACGAGGAGGTGGAATGACTGACTCCTCTTCCTAAAATCACTCGATTTCATTTCCTCTTCTGCATGCTGGTTCCATCCTGCCTCAGTCTCTCTCAAAATCCATCAATTTAAATTGAAAATGTAAGAACATGCAGCTGACCCATTTTCTCTTGGTTTCTGTGCAATAAGGGATGAGAAAGGAGGTGAAAGCATGGGGCTTGTGATCAAACCAGCCTTCACTGGCTGGGAAAGAATCCAATTAATCTCATCCATCCAATTAGGCTACAACAGGGCAATAGAATTGCTTGCTAAAGCAGCAGTGGACATGAAAAAATACTTCAGCAGTGTTCTCTTATTAATCACTACTATTCAAAATTCATTTAGTGCCAGAGGCGGGGTTTCAGAAGTTGCAAATGCACGGATTTTTTTATCTGCACTGACAGGCTCGCTGAAAGATGAATGTGTTCTCAACAATGCTTCCCTCAAGCTTTCCGTTCTATTGCTGGTCTCATGAAACAATGGCACTCACTGAATATTTATAACTCCATGTTGCTGAGGCTAACACAGACCCTGCCACTCCTCAGGTGCCTCATCTTTCCCCTTTCACCCTAAACCTATGCTCTCCAGGTTTAGATCCCCTACCCTAGGCTAAAGATATTGGCTATTCACCCTGTACCGGGGTGGGGGGGGGGGGGGGGGGGGGTGTAGGTAATCCCCAGATCAAAACAAAACAACAGAAAATTCAACCAAGTGAAGCATCAAAGTCAAGGTGACTCCTCCCCTCACTCCGAGTCCATAGCTACACTCTTTCAAATGTCACTGAGGAACTGAGAAGACAAGGAAACCCTTTCTGCAACTCCCAGCTGTTTAAGCGCAACTCCGTTAACCATTTTAGAACAAGTGCATTCCCAGGGTGTGGGCATCACTGGTCAGGTCCATCCCTAATTGCCCAGAGGGCAGTTAAGGGTTAACCAGGTTGTTGTGGGTCAGTACACCAAACCAGGTAAAGACAACAGATTTCTCACATTGATGAACCAGCTGGGTTTTTCCCGTTCAACTGACAACAGTCATCATTAGGCCTTTCATTCCAGATTTTACTGAGATTGAATTTCACTGCCAGCCATGTTGGGATTTGAACCTATGCCTCTCCAGAACTTTAGCTGGATCTCTGGAGTAATTTCTTTAAAATTCAAAACTATACTTTATGCATATAATTTATTTTTGTAGGTATGTATGGTCACAAATGTTGTAGCTTATCAAAGAAACAAACAAACATTAGAGTTTGACTGTATCCAAACCAGGAGACAGTGAGGGTTGCAGATGCTGCAGATCAGAGTCGAGAGTGTGGTGCTGGGAAAGCACAGCAGCTCAGGCAGCATCTGAGGAGCAGGAAAATCGATGTTTCAGGCATAAACTTTTCATCAGGAAGAGCTGATGAAGAGCTTATGCTCAAAATGTTGATTCCCCTGCTGCTCAGATGCTGCCTGATTGGCTCTGTTTTTCCAGCACCACACTCTCGACTCTGTATCCAAACAACTCTAAGACAACTCTTCCACACACAAGATGATATTTACATCCACCGAGGCACCAGGAGGATCCACTAACTGAACAGATCCTCATTATATTTCAGCAGGAAGACCTCAGACAGTGGCCTTTCCCCACTGAGCCTTGGTGGCAGCTGTCCCAAGCTTTAGTGTGTCCCTCAGCATGTAGTCCTGGACCATGGAATGTGCCAGTCTCGCACCTCCCCCTGCAGCACAGGAGCCTCGGTTGGAGCCCTGTGAGGTTCTGTCCTTTACTTGTCCTTTACTTCGGAATAAATGAGACCAAGCACCAAGCTTCTGCAATGTCAGTTGGTTCATTGCTGACTGTGGGAGCTTGCCCTGCACAAAGCAGCAGCTGCGTTTGTCTACATAACTGCAGGCACTGCATCCACTGCATTCAGAGGCAGCTTGAAATGCGATGTGCTGCATTATAAATACAACTCTGTCTTTCTTCATTAATATTGCTTTCAGTGTGTAGCAGACACTTGGTGTCATTGGCTCTAATTGTCTCGGTATTAAATATTTTAGTTTAATGGGTTTGTGGGTTTATGAAGCTTTTTTTCTGGATTGTGAATGCAAGGTAATTAATATTTTTCTGCCATTGTCCCAGTGACTTACATTAGGAACACCAACTCCACTTCACAAAGCAAATACAAGCGAATTAGAATAATCCTCAAGTGAATAAAGAGGTGATCACTGGTTTACCTCAGATCCCTGGTGAAACACTCAAACTTTTATCTTAATTAAATTGTATATGTTTACAGCAACCAAACGACACAGAGTGAGGCCGACATCTCACTGGGTCTGTGAGAGGGTTAGTATTCTAACTGGCCATTCTTAAGATAAAGAAACAGCTTTAATAAAGGGTTTGATTTGATTTGACTTATTGTTATCGTACGGACTTGGATACAGTGAAAAGTTTTGTTTTACATGCATTACAGACAGATCATACCATGCAAAGTGCTATAGGGTAATAGGACAGAGCTAGGAATATAATGTTACGGCTGCAGAGAAGATGCACAAAGAGCGAGATCAACATGAAGTTTAAAATTTGAGAAGTCCATTCAGCAGTCTAATAACAACGGGAGAGAAGCTGTTCTTGAACCTGTTTGTAGGTGTATCCTTCTGCCCAACGGAAGACAGTGGAGGAGAGTATAACCAGGGTGGGAGGGGGGCCTTTGATTATGTCAGATGCTTTCCCGAGGCAGTGGGAAGTATAGACATCAGAGATTATGATTTTACCCCTTCCTGCCACCTCCCCCTCAGTGTTAAGAACCTCCCTAATCAGGCTGTATTTTCCTTATTCCTTTTCTCTAACTCATCATTCTCCACTCCTTGTACGTAACCCTCTCCTGTTAAAACCACATCCAGCTTTTCAAGATATTCCTCTTGACATGAAACAAAATGAAAAGAAGCTCACATTCATGAGACATGCTAATGGCATGGATAACCAGTTTTCTTCAATGGTGGGAGCTGAGAGGTAAATATTGTTCAGGACATCGGGGATAACTCCCTAGAACTGGGCCAGGGGATCATTCCCACGTGTCTTACATGGTGGATGGGACCTTAGACCCTACCCGAAAGACAGTGCAGCACTCTCTCAGGACTGAGTCAGTCTGGTTGATATGCTTAAAGCTGTGGGAGGGGATGTAGAGTGGGACAGGATGGAGGCAGAAGAGGATTTGGGGTGGGAAGACTGGGATAGAGAGGGAGTGGCTCAGACTGGAGAGTGTGTTGCCATTGGCTGTGCGGTTGGTACTGGAGAGGGATCAGGGTTGGAATAATCCTGTGCCTTACCCCTCACTGTCCTGGTCAGTAGATTTGCCTCATATTGCTACATTTCCTACATTATAACAGAGCCTATTCTCGAAAGATTGCTTTGTTGCCCATGAAGCACTTTTGAACATTCTAAATTCATGAAAGACATTACAAAAATGCAATTCTTTTGTTTGGAACATAACTTTTGACCCATTATCATTTTAACAAGAACTCTTGCACACAGAATTCCCTTTCAAGACTTTGATGACTTTAGTCATTTTCACAATCCGTTCAGAATTTCAGAATAAATCAGTCCTTCTCATTACTAATAGTTCTAAAATCATTTTCTCTCTGCAATTCTTTGACTTTGTGCAACCTTCTCCCCCCCCAAACAAGTAACCAACTGGACAGATCCAGACTTTTCACTCATTCATCAGGAGATTGTTCAGCAAGTTCCTCTGTCAACTCAAGATAAATGGAAATGCTTTATAAGTCGTCATTTCAATGTGTGTCTTCATTCAGCAATATATTCTACTGTTGAATAACTGAAATCACTCTCACCAACAAAACATCTTTCACCAAACCACTCAGGTTTGTAAGAGATTTCTTGATCAAGTATATCACTAGCGTTCACGCTGAAGAACAGAACAGGCAAATGTCACTAAAGCAAGCAGGTTCCTTCAAGCGCTCTACCCCATCCCCCAGCTCAGCGTTCTGACTGTGGGTCCACAGTTACCTCCCCTCTCAAGAGAGACAGCCTCTCCCCCAAAAAGATGCAGTGGAGCACACCCAAACAACACGTGGCATTGAGGGATGTGGGGAGATATTTGGAAACATACTCCAAGAGGTAGGTTTAATTAATTAATTAATTAATTGAAAGATAAGCTTGCTCTTGTTGAACTGGTCAGGTTTGTTTTGTAGTATTTAATAAGGAGTTACATTCAATCAGAGTTACTGATAATCTTTTGGGAAACCCCAGATTAGAGTTTGGAATAGGAACAGGTAACTCCAGATAGAGGTTTACAGGAGAACAATTCAAAACACAACCCAGGCTCCTCCCACAGGATTACCTCATATCCTGATAGGTGTGGCCTATCACATGGTGTCAGTTAACCCTTTCAGATGCTAACTGCTTCATACAATAGGTCACTGAGAGAATGTAGGAATGTTGACTATTTGAAGAGAGAGTGAGTTACAGTCATAATGAGAGACAATAGGTGTATAATTGGGATATGACCAACCGACCATCCGAGCTAGCAACAAGAGTAGGCCATTCGGCCCCTCAAGCCTGCTCCACAATTCAATAGGATCCTGGCTGTTCCAACAGCTTAGTTTCCTGACCTTTCCCTGTAACCCTTGATTCCCTGAATGATCAAGAATCTGTCTCAGCCTTAAATACTCACAAGGACCCTGCCCCCACAGCTCTCTCAGTGGTAAGGAGTTCCAAAAATTCTCAACCGTCTGAGAGGAGATTCCTCCTCCTCTCCATCTGAAATTGGATCCCTTTATCCCTGTGCCCTCTGGCCCTAGACCCTCCCATGAGGGGGAAACGTCCTCTCAGCATTGACCCTGTCAAGCCCTTTAAGAATCTGATATGTCTCAATGGGGTCACCTCTTGCCTATAAACTCCAGGGGAGTATAGTCCCAAACTGGTTAACCTTTACTCATCAGACAGTCCCTCTGTGCTGGGGTTGTACAACACACAGGAGGAACTGGGCCGTTGAAATGAGAACTTACTTTGTACTATTTCCCTTTTAACAACGTCACTCATTCAGTCTGCTTCACCAGCATCAGCATCAGACCAAACAGGGAGAGACAATGTCAGGGAGATTCCCATCTCCAGCTGACAGGTCAATGTTGGTCAATACCCTGTCACAGAGCACTGAGGAGACAGCTCCAGCCTCCACAGCCAGCGACAAGGCACAGACTCAGCAACAGCTTTGTAAAGGGTAGCTCGCGATCAGTAAGAAAGGTTGTCTTACCAGGACCAGCCACATCTTGGGGCTACAGGTACTTTCTGACGGGGAAACACTGCCGTCGTGGTTCTCCACAGGGATCCCTGCTGCACATCATTTACATCAGCCACTCAGACTTGGAATCGGGAGAACAACTTCAAGATTTCCAGCAGCCACCAAGTCGGTCAGTGTGAGTAAGACAGAGGAGGACTACGACAAAATACAGGAAAACATGAATAAAATTCCAGAATGGGAATGCTGATGAAAAATTTAACACAGATCAGAGTCAGGAAAATACGGGGCTACGTGGACATTGACGAAGACACTAGGGACCAACTGGACAAATCACTAACTCAGATTGTCAACAAGGCCATTAAACAAAGCAAGCACAGCTCTGGGTTCATTCCTAGTGGAATAGCATTGAACAGCAGAACACTGACATTGTTTTGAATTTTCAGACAGAGCGCACTTGGTGTATATGGAGACACCAATGGACTGGTGACATTATTGTGAGACGATTAATCCAGAAATCCAGGTACTGGCCAAAGTTCAAATCCTACCATAGCACATGGAGGAATTTAAATTTAATGAATTAAAGATCTAATGATTGTCATGATGAAGGCCAAGTTGGTGGATTGCAGAGAACTCTATAAAATTCCAACAGGACTAGACAGGTTAGACACAGGATGGATGTTTTCGACAGTGAGGGAGGCCAGAACAAGGGGTCATTGTTTCAGGATAAGGGATAAACCTTTATTGAATGAGATGTAGAGAAATCTCTTCACTGAGAGAGTGGTGACCCTGAGGAATTCACTCCCACAGAAAGTGGATGAGGCCAACCATTGTGTGTTTATGAGAAGGAGGTGGATATAACTCTTCTGGCCAAAGGATTCAAGGGATATGGGGGAAGAGTGGGATTGGGAATTAAGCTCGATGATCATAATGGATGGTGGAACAGGCTCGAGGGGCCGAATGGCCTCTTCATGCTCCTATCGTCTTCAGGTCACTAATGCTGTCCTTACCTGCTCTGATCTATATATGACTCCAGACCCACAATAATGTGACCAACTCCTAACTATCCTCTGGGCAATAAATGCTGGACGTACAAATCTGGTGAATGAATACAACATACAAATTAGGAACAGCAGTAGGCCATTCGGTCCATCAAGCCTGTCCCTCCATTTAATAAGATCATGTCTGATCTGATCGTGGCCTTAACCACACTTTCCTGCCTCATCCCGATGACCGTTGACTCCCTCATTGGCCAAGATTCCATCGACTTCAGTATTAAAAATCTGGAAAGTTTCTAAATGCCAATCCCCCATAGTTAACAGGGTGTAGCATTCCCCCCGGGGTAGACAGCAGCCTGACTGACCCTCAACCTTTCTGTCTCCTTCCTGTTTTGAATGCAGGAGTTAGATTTGCTGTTTTCCAATCTGATGGAGCCTTTCAAAAATCCAGGGAATATTGCACAATTTGGGCCAGTGAGTTTATTATCTCAGCTGTTAATTTTTAACACCCTTGGATGGAGTTTATTAGGACCTGGGAACTTGTCAGCTTTTAATTTTAATAATGTTTTTAGACCTCTTCATCGCTGAACATATTTGTTTATGTTCTTCTCTCCCTTCCTAGTTCAGATTTAACTCTGGAATGTTATTTGTATGCTCTGCAATGAAGTCAGACACAGAATATCAGTTCAATTTCTCCATCCTTATTCATCTTTTAGTTACTCTTTATCATACTTAATATTCTATAAAATCTTCTGGCTTGACACTCACTCTGCAGAATTATACAGTTTTTCTTTCAAATTGACATTATCTTTAACTTCTGGATCAGTGGTGCTGTTTTTACATCATTATCTTTAACTTCCCTAATCACAGAGATGACCATCCCTCCCTTATGTCTTCCTTTCTCACTGGAATGTATCTTTCCTGGGTATCCACGAAGGATCTGCACTTTACAGAGCTATCCCTCTGCCCTATTACAGAGCTATCCCTCTGCCCCTTTACAGAGCTATCCCTCTGCATCTTTACAGAGCTATCCCTCTGCCCCTTTACAGAGCTATCCCTCTGCCCCTTTACAGAGCTATCCCTCTGCCCCTTTACAGAGCTATCCCTCTGCACATTTACAGAGCTATCCCTCTGCACATTTACAGAGCTATCCCTCTGCCCCTTTACAGATCTATCCCTCTGCCCCTTTACAGAGCTATCCCTCTGCCCCATGACAGAGCTATCCCTCTGCACATTTACAGAGCTATCCCTCTGCCCCTTTAGAGAGCTATCCCTCTGCCCCTTTACAGAGCTATCCCTCTGCCCCTTGAAAGAGCTATCCCTCTGCACAATTACAGAGCTATCCCTCTGCCCCTTTACAGAGCTATCCCTCTGCCCCTTTACAGAGCTATCCCTCTGCCCCTTTACAGAGCTATCCCTCTGCCCCTTTACAGAGCTATCCCTCTGCCCTATTACAGAGCTATCCCTCTGCCCCTTTACAGAGCTATCCTTCTGCATCTTTACAGAGCTATCCCTCTGCCCATTTACAGAGCTATCCCTCTGCCCCTTTATAGAGCTATCCCTCTGCCCCTTTACAGAGCTATCCCTCTGCACATTTACAGAGCTATCCCTCTGCCCCTTTACAGAGCTATCCCCCTGCCCATTTACAGAACTATCCCTCTGCCCCTTTACAGAGCTATCCCTCTGCCCCTTTACAGAGCTATCCCTCTGCCCCATTACAGAGCTATCCCTCTGCACCTTTACAGAGCTATCCCTCCGCCCCTTTACAGAGCTATCCCTCTGCCCCTTTACAGAGCTATCCCTCTGCCCATTTACAGAGCTATCCCTCTGCCCCTTTACAGAGCTATCCCTCTGCACCTTTACAGAGCTTTCCCTCTGCACATTTACAGAGGTATCCTTCTGCCCCTTTATAGAGCTATCCCTCTGCCCATTTACAGAGCTATCCCTCTGCCCCTTTACAGAGCTATCCCTCCGCCCCTTTACAGAGCTATCCCTCTGCCCCTTTACAGAGCTATCCCTCTGCCCATTTACAGAGCTATCCCTCTGCCCCTTTACAGAGCTTTCCCTCTGCACATTTACAGAGGTATCCTTCTGCCCCTTTATAGAGCTATCCCTCTGCCCATTTACAGAGCTATCCCTCTGCCCCTTTACAGAGCTATCCCTCTGCCCCTTTACAGAGCTATCCCTCTGCCCCTTTACAGAGCTATCCCTCTGCCCATTTACAGAGCTAGCCCTCTGCCCATTTACAGAGCTATCCCTCTGCCCCTTTACAGAGCTATCCCTCTGCCCCTTTACAGAGCTAGCCCTCTGCCCATTTACAGAGCTATCCCTCTGCCCCTTTACGGAGCTATCCCTCCGCCCCTTTACAGAGCTATCCCTCTGCCCCTTTACAGAGCTATCCCTCTGCCCCTTTACAGAGCTATCCCTCTGCCCCTTTACAGAGCTATCCCTCCGCCCCTTTACAGAGCTATCCCTCTGCCCCTTTACAGAGCTATCCCTCTGCCCATTTACAGAGCTATCCCTCTGCACATTTACAGAGCTAGCCCTCTGCCCATTTACAGAGCTATCCCTCTGCCCATTTACAGAGCTATCCCTCTGCCCATTTACAGAGCTATCCCTCTGCCTCTTTACAGAGCTATCCCTCTGCCCCTTTACAGAGCTATCCCTCTGCCCCTTTACAGAGCTATCCCCCTGCCCCTTTACAGAGCTATCCCCCTGCCCATTTACAGAGCTATCCCCCTGCCCCTTTACAGAGCTATCCCCCTGCCCATTTACAGAGCTATCCCTCTGCACCTTTACAGAGCTATCCCTCTGCACCTTTACAGAGCTATCCCTCTGCCCCTTTACAGAGCTATCCCTCTGCCCCTTTACAGAGCTATCCCTCTGCCCATTTACAGAGCTATCCCTCTGCCCCTTTACAGAGCTATCCCTCTGCCCCTTTACAGAGCTAGCCTTCTGCCCATTTACAGAGCTATCCCTCTGCCCCTTTACAGAGCTATCCCTCTGCCCCTTTACAGAGCTATCGCTCTGCCCCTTTACAGAGCTAGCCTTCTGCCCATTTACAGAGCTATCCCTCTGCCCCTTTACGGAGCTATCCCTCCGCCCCTTTACAGAGCTATCCCTCTGCCCCTTTACAGAGCTATCCCTCTGCCCATTTACAGAGCTATCCCCCTGCCCATTTACAGAGCTATCCCCCTGCCCATTTACAGAACTATCCCTCTGCACCTTTACAGAGCTATCCCTCTGCCCCTTTACAGAGCTATCCCTCTGCCCATTTACAGAGCTCTCCCTCTGCCCCTTTACCGAGCTAGCCCTCTGCCCATTTACAGAGCTATCCCTCTGCCCCTTTACAGAGCTATCCCTCTGCCCCTTTACAGAGCTATCCCTCTGCCCCTTTACAGAGCTATCCCTCTCCCCTTTACAGAGCTATCCCTCTGCCCCTTTACAGAGCTAGCCCTCTGCATCTTTACAGAGCTATCCCTCTGCCCATTTACAGAGCTAGCCCTCTGCCCATTTACAGAGCTAGCCCTCTGCTCATTTACAGAACTATCCCTCTGCTCATTTACAGAGCTATCCCTCTGCCCCTTTACAGAGCTATCACTCTGCACCTTTACAGAGCTATCCCTCTGCACATTTACAGAGCTATCCCTCTGCCCCTTTACGGAGCTATCCCTCTGCCCAATTACAGAGCTATCCCTCTGCCCCTTTACGGAGCTATCCCTCTGCCCATTTACAGAGCTAGCCCTCTGCCCCTGTACAAAGCTATCCCTCTGCCCCTTTACAGAGCTATCCCTCCGCCCCTTTACAGAGCTATCCCTCCGCCTCTTTACAGAGCTATCCCTCTGCCCCTTTACAGAGCTATCCCTCTGCCCCTGTACAGAGCTATCCCTCTGCCCCTTTACAGAGCTATCCCTCTGCCCCTTTACAGAGCTATCCCTCTGCCCCTTTACAGAGCTAGCCCTCTGCATCTTTACAGAGCTATCCCTCTGCCCATTTACAGAGCTATCCCTCTGCCCATTTACAGAGCTATCCCTCTGCCCCTTTACAGAGCTATCCCTCTGCCCATTTACAGAGGTATCCTTCTGCCCCTTTATAGAGCTATCCCTCTGCCCATTTACAGAGCTATCCCTCTGCCCCTTTACAGAGCTATCCCTCCGCCCCTTTACAGAGCTATCCCTCTGCCCCTTTACAGAGCTATCCCTCTGCCCATTTACAGAGCTATCCCTCTGCCCCTTTACAGAGCTATCCCTCTGCCCCTTTACAGAGCTTTCCCTCTGCACATTTACAGAGGTATCCTTCTGCCCCTTTATAGAGCTATCCCTCTGCCCATTTACAGAGCTATCCCTCTGCCCCTTTACAGAGCTATCCCTCTGCCCCTTTACAGAGCTATCCCTCTGCCCCTTTACAGAGCTATCCCTCTGCCCATTTACAGAGCTAGCCCTCTGCCCATTTACAGAGCTATCCCTCTGCCCCTTTACAGAGCTATCCCTCTGCCCCTTTACAGAGCTAGCCCTCTGCCCATTTACAGAGCTATCCCTCTGCCCCTTTACGGAGCTATCCCTCCGCTCCTTTACAGAGCTATCCCTCTGCCCCTTTACAGAGCTATCCCTCTGCCCCTTTACAGAGCTATCCCTCTGCCCCTTTACAGAGCTATCCCTCCGCCCCTTTACAGAGCTATCCCTCTGCCCCTTTACAGAGCTATCCCTCTGCCCATTTACAGAGCTATCCCTCTGCACATTTACAGAGCTAGCCCTCTGCCCATTTACAGAGCTATCCCTCTGCCCATTTACAGAGCTATCCCTCTGCCCATTTACAGAGCTATCCCTCTGCCTCTTTACAGAGCTATCCCTCTGCCCCTTTACAGAGCTATCCCTCTGCCCCTTTACAGAGCTATCCCCCTGCCCCTTTACAGAGCTATCCCCCTGCCCATTTACAGAGCTATCCCCCTGCCCCTTTACAGAGCTATCCCCCTGCCCATTTACAGAGCTATCCCTCTGCACCTTTACAGAGCTATCCCTCTGCCCCTTTACAGAGCTATCCCTCTCCCCTTTACAGAGCTATCCCTCTGCCCCTTTACAGAGCTAGCCCTCTGCATCTTTACAGAGCTATCCCTCTGCCCATTTACAGAGCTAGCCCTCTGCCCATTTACAGAGCTAGCCCTCTGCCCATTTACAGAGCTATCCCTCTGCTCATTTACAGAGCTATCCCTCTGCCCCTTTACAGAGCTATCACTCTGCACCTTTACAGAGCTATCCCTCTGCACATTTACAGAGCTATCCCTCTGCCCCTTTACGGAGCTATCCCTCTGCCCAATTACAGAGCTATCCCTCTGCCCCTTTACGGAGCTATCCCTCTGCCCATTTACAGAGCTAGCCCTCTGCCCCTGTACAAAGCTATCCCTCTGCCCCTTTACAGAGCTATCCCTCCGCCCCTTTACAGAGCTATCCCTCCGCCTCTTTACAGAGCTATCCCTCTGCCCCTTTACAGAGCTATCCCTCTGCCCCTGTACAGAGCTATCCCTCTGCCCCTTTACAGAGCTATCCCTCTGCCCCTTTACAGAGCTATCCCTCTGCCCCTTTACAGAGCTAGCCCTCTGCATCTTTACAGAGCTATCCCTCGGCCCTTTTACAGAGCTATCCCTCTGCCCATTTACAGAGCTATCCCTCTGCCCCTTTACAGAGCTATCCCTCTGCCCATTTACAGAGCTATCCCCCTGCCCCTTTACAGAGCTATCCCTCTGCCCATTTACAGAGCTATCCCTCTGCCCATTTACAGAGCTATCCCTCTGCCCCTTTACAGAGCTATCCCTCTGCCCCTTTACAGAGCTATCCCTCTGCCCCTTTACTGAGCTATCCCCCTGCCCCTTTACAGAGCTATCCCCCTGCCCATTTACAGAGCTAGCCCTCTGCCCATTTACAGAGCTATCCCTCTGCCCATTTACAGAGCTATCCCTCTGCACATTTACAGAGCTAGCCCTCTGCCCATTTACAGAGCTATCCCTCTGCCCCTTTACAGAGCTATCCCTCTGCCCCTTTACAGAGCTATCCCTCCGCCTCTTTACAGAGCTATCCCTCTGCCCCTTTACAGAGCTATCCCTCTGCCCCTGTACAGAGCTATCCCTCTGCCCCTTTACAGAGCTATCCCTCTGCCCCTTTACAGAGCTATCCCTCTGCCCCTTTACAGAGCTAGCCCTCTGCATCTTTACAGAGCTATCCCTCTGCCCATTTACAGAGCTATCCCTCTGCCCATTTACAGAGCTATCCCTCTGCCCCTTTACAGAGCTATCCCTCTGCCCATTTACAGAGGTATCCTTCTGCCCCTTTATAGAGCTATCCCTCTGCCCATTTACAGAGCTATCCCTCTGCCCCTTTACAGAGCTATCCCTCCGCCCCTTTACAGAGCTATCCCTCTGCCCCTTTACAGAGCTATCCCTCTGCCCATTTACAGAGCTATCCCTCTGCCCCTTTACAGAGCTATCCCTCTGCCCCTTTACAGAGCTTTCCCTCTGCACATTTACAGAGGTATCCTTCTGCCCCTTTATAGAGCTATCCCTCTGCCCATTTACAGAGCTATCCCTCTGCCCCTTTACAGAGCTATCCCTCTGCCCCTTTACAGAGCTATCCCTCTGCCCATTTACAGAGCTAGCCCTCTGCCCATTTACAGAGCTATCCCTCTGCCCCTTTACAGAGCTATCCCTCTGCCCCTTTACAGAGCTAGCCCTCTGCCCATTTACAGAGCTATCCCTCTGCCCCTTTACGGAGCTATCCCTCCGCCCCTTTACAGAGCTATCCCTCTGCCCCTTTACAGAGCTATCCCTCTGCCCCTTTACAGAGCTATCCCTCTGCCCCTTTACAGAGCTATCCCTCCGCCCCTTTACAGAGCTATCCCTCTGCCCCTTTACAGAGCTATCCCTCTGCCCATTTACAGAGCTATCCCTCTGCACATTTACAGAGCTAGCCCTCTGCCCATTTACAGAGCTATCCCTCTGCCCATTTACAGAGCTATCCCTCTGCCCATTTACAGAGCTATCCCTCTGCCTCTTTACAGAGCTATCCCTCTGCCCCTTTACAGAGCTATCCCTCTGCCCTTTTACAGAGCTATCCCCCTGCCCCTTTACAGAGCTATCCCCCTGCCCATTTACAGAGCTATCCCCCTGCCCCTTTACAGAGCTATCCCCCTGCCCATTTACAGAGCTATCCCTCTGCACCTTTACAGAGCTATCCCTCTGCACCTTTACAGAGCTATCCCTCTGCCCCTTTACAGAGCTATCCCTCTGCCCCTTTACAGAGCTATCCCTCTGCCCATTTACAGAGCTATCCCTCTGCCCCTTTACAGAGCTATCCCTCTGCCCCTTTACAGAGCTAGCCTTCTGCCCATTTACAGAGCTATCCCTCTGCCCCTTTACAGAGCTATCCCTCTGCCCCTTTACAGAGCTATCCCTCTGCCCCTTTACAGAGCTATCCCTCTGCCCCTTTACAGAGCTAGCCTTCTGCCCATTTACAGAGCTATCCCTCTGCCCCTTTACGGAGCTATCCCTCCGCCCCTTTACAGAGCTATCCCTCTGCCCCTTTACAGAGCTATCCCTCTGCCCATTTACAGAGCTATCCCTCTGCCCATTTACAGAGCTATCCCCCTGCCCATTTACAGAACTATCCCTCTGCACCTTTACAGAGCTATCCCTCTGCCCCTTTACAGAGCTATCCCTCTGCCCATTTACAGAGCTCTCCCTCTGCCCCTTTACAGAGCTATCCCTCTGCACATTTACAGAGCTAGCCCTCTGCCCATTTACAGAGCTATCCCTCTGGCCCTTTACAGAGCTATCCCTCTGCCCCTTTACAGAGCTATCCCTCTGCCCCTTTACAGAGCTATCCCTCTCCCCTTTACAGAGCTATCCCTCTGCCCCTTTACAGAGCTAGCCCTCTGCATCTTTACAGAGCTATCCCTCTGCCCATTTACAGAGCTAGCCCTCTGCCCATTTACAGAGCTAGCCCTCTGCCCATTTACAGAGCTATCCCTCTGCTCATTTACAGAGCTATCCCTCTGCCCCTTTACAGAGCTATCACTCTGCACCTTTACAGAGCTATCCCTCTGCACATTTACAGAGCTATCCCTCTGCCCCTTTACGGAGCTATCCCTCTGCCCAATTACAGAGCTATCCCTCTGCCCCTTTACGGAGCTATCCCTCTGCCCATTTACAGAGCTAGCCCTCTGCCCCTGTACAAAGCTATCCCTCTGCCCCTTTACAGAGCTATCCCTCCGCCCCTTTACAGAGCTATCCCTCCGCCTCTTTACAGAGCTATCCCTCTGCCCCTTTACAGAGCTATCCCTCTGCCCCTGTACAGAGCTATCCCTCTGCCCCTTTACAGAGCTATCCCTCTGCCCCTTTACAGAGCTATCCCTCTGCCCCTTTACAGAGCTAGCCTTCTGCCCATTTACAGAGCTATCCCTCTGCCCCTTTACAGAGCTATCCCTCTGCCCCTTTACAGAGCTATCCCTCTGCCCCTTTACAGAGCTATCCCTCTGCCCCTTTACAGAGCTAGCCTTCTGCCCATTTACAGAGCTATCCCTCTGCCCCTTTACGGAGCTATCCCTCCGCCCCTTTACAGAGCTATCCCTCTGCCCCTTTACAGAGCTATCCCTCTGCCCATTTACAGAGCTATCCCCCTGCCCATTTACAGAGCTATCCCCCTGCCCATTTACAGAACTATCCCTCTGCACCTTTACAGAGCTATCCCTCTGCCCCTTTACAGAGCTATCCCTCTGCCCATTTACAGAGCTCTCCCTCTGCCCCTTTACAGAGCTATCCCTCTGCACATTTACAGAGCTAGCCCTCTGCCCATTTACAGAGCTATCCCTCTGGCCCTTTACAGAGCTATCCCTCTGCCCCTTTACAGAGCTATCCCTCTGCCCCTTTACAGAGCTATCCCTCTCCCCTTTACAGAGCTATCCCTCTGCCCCTTTACAGAGCTAGCCCTCTGCATCTTTACAGAGCTATCCCTCTGCCCATTTACAGAGCTAGCCCTCTGCCCATTTACAGAGCTAGCCCTCTGCCCATTTACAGAGCTATCCCTCTGCTCATTTACAGAGCTATCCCTCTGCCCCTTTACAGAGCTATCACTCTGCACCTTTACAGAGCTATCCCTCTGCACATTTACAGAGCTATCCCTCTGCCCCTTTACGGAGCTATCCCTCTGCCCAATTACAGAGCTATCCCTCTGCCCCTTTACGGAGCTATCCCTCTGCCCATTTACAGAGCTAGCCCTCTGCCCCTGTACAAAGCTATCCCTCTGCCCCTTTACAGAGCTATCCCTCCGCCCCTTTACAGAGCTATCCCTCCGCCTCTTTACAGAGCTATCCCTCTGCCCCTTTACAGAGCTATCCCTCTGCCCCTGTACAGAGCTATCCCTCTGCCCCTTTACAGAGCTATCCCTCTGCCCCTTTACAGAGCTATCCCTCTGCCCCTTTACAGAGCTAGCCCTCTGCATCTTTACAGAGCTATCCCTCTGCCCATTTACAGAGCTATCCCTCTGCCCATTTACAGAGCTATCCCTCTGCCCCTTTACAGAGCTATCCCTCTGCCCATTTACAGAGCTATCCCTCTGCCCCTTTACAGAGCTATCCCTCTGCCCATTTACAGAGCTATCCCTCTGCCCATTTACAGAGCTATCCCTCTGCCCCTTTACAGAGCTATCCCTCTGCCCCTTTACAGAGCTATCCCTCTGCCCCTTTACTGAGCTATCCCCCTGCCCCTTTACAGAGCTATCCCCCTGCCCATTTACAGAGCTAGCCCTCTGCCCATTTACAGAGCTATCCCTCTGCCCATTTACAGAGCTATCCCTCTGCACATTTACAGAGCTAGCCCTCTGCCCATTTACAGAGCTATCCCTCTGCCCCTTTACAGAGCTATCCCTCTGCCCCTTTACAGAGCTATCCCTCTGCCCCTTTACAGAGCTATCCCCCTGTCCCTTTACAGAGCTATCCCCCTGCCCATTTACAGAGCTATCCCCCTGCCCCTTTACAGAGCTATCCCCCTGCCCATTTACAGAGCTATCCCTCTGCACCTTTACAGAGCTATCCCTCTGCACCTTTACAGAGCTTTCCCTCTGCCCCTTTACAGAGCTATCCCTCTGCCCCTTTACAGAGCTATCCCTCCGCCCCTTTACAGAGCTATCCGTCTGCCCCTTTACAGAGCTATCCCTCTGCGCCTTTACAGAGCTATCCCTCTGCCCATTTACAGAGCTATCCCTCTGCCCCTTTACAGAGCTATCCCTCCGCCCCTTTACAGAGCTATCCCTCCGCCCCTTTACAGAGCTATCCCTCTGCCCCTTTACAGCTATCCCTCTGCCCCTTTACAGAGCTATCCCTCTGCCCATTTACAGAGCTATCCCTCTGCCCCTTTACAGAGCTATCCCTCTGCCCCTTTACAGAGCTATCCCTCTGCCCCTTTACAGAGCTAGCCCTCTGCCCATTTACAGTGCTATCCCTCTGCCCCTTTACGGAGCAATCCCTCTGCCCCTTTACAGAGCTATCCCTCTGCACCTTTACAGAGCTATCCCTCTGCACCTTTACAGAGCTATCCCTCTGCCCCTTTACAGAGCTATCCCTCTGCCCCTTTACAGAGCTATCCCTCTGCCCCTTTACAGAGCTATCCCTCTGCCCATTTACAGAGCTATCCCCCTGCCCATTTACAGAGCTATCCCCCTGCCCATTTACAGAACTATCCCTCTGCACCTTTACAGAGCTATCCCTCCGCCCCTTTACAGAGCTATCCCTCTGCCCCTTTACAGAGCTATCCCTCTGCCCCTTTACAAAGCTATCCCTCTGCCCCTTTACAGAGCTATCCCTCTGCCCCTTTACAGAGCTATCCCTCTGCCCATTTACAGAGCTATCCCCCTGCCCATTTACAGAGCTATCCCCCTGCCCATTTACAGAGCTATCCCCCTGCCCATTTACAGAACTATCCCTCTGCACCTTTACAGAGCTATCCCTCTGCCCCTTTACAGAGCTATCCCTCTGCCCATTTACAGAGCTAGCCCTCTGCATCTTTACAGAGCTATCCCTCTGCCCATTTACAGAGCTAGCCCTCTGCCCATTTACAGAGCTATCCCTCTGCCCATTTACAGAGCTATCCCTCTGCCCCTTTACAGAGCTATCCCTCTGCCCATTTACAGAGCTATCCCTCTGCACATTTACAGAGCTATCCCTCTGCCCCTTTACGGAGCTATCCCTCTGCCCATTTACAGAGCTATCCCTCTGCCCCTTTACAGAGCTATCCCTCTGCCCTTTTACGGAGCTATCCCTCTGCCCAATTACAGAGCTATCCCTCTGCCCCTTTACAGAGCTATCCCTCTGCCCCTTTACAGAGCTATCCCTCCGCCCATTTACAGAGCTAGCCCTCTGCCCCTTTACAGAGCTATCCCTCTGCCCCTTTACAGAGCTATCCCTCCGCCTCTTTACAGAGCTATCCCTCTGCACATTTACAGAGCTAGCCCTCTGCCCATTTACAGAGCTATCCCTCTGCCCCTTTACAGAGCTATCCCTCTGCCCCTTTACAGAGCTATCCCTCTGCCCCTTGACAGAGCTAGCCCTCTGCATCTTTACAGAGCTATCCCTCTGCCCATTTACAGAGCTATCCCTCTGCCCATTTACAGAGCTATCCCTCTGCCCCTTTACAGAGCTATCCCTCTGCCCCTTTACAGAGCTATCCCTCTGCCCATTTACAGAGCTATCCCTCTGCCCATTTACAGAGCTATCCCTCTGCCCCTTTCCAGAGCTATCCCTCTGCCCCTTTACAGAGCTATCCCCCTGCCCCTTTACAGAGCTATCCCCCTGCCCATTTACAGAGCTAGCCCTCTGCCCATTTACAGAGCTATCCCTCTGCCCATTTACAGAGCTCTCCCTCTGCCCATTTACAGAGCTAGCCCTCTGCCCATTTACAGAGCTATCCCTCTGCACATTTACAGAGCTAGCCCTTTGCCCATTTACAGAGCTATCCCTCTGCCCATTTACAGAGCTATCCCTCTGCCCATTTACAGAGCTATCCCTCTGCCCATTTACAGAGCTATCCCTCTGCCCCTTTACAGAGCTATCCCTCTGCCCCTTTACAGAGCTATCCCCCTGCCCCTTTACAGAGCTATCCCCCTGCCCATTTACAGAGCTATCCCCCTGCCCCTTTACAGAGCTATCCCCCTGCCCATTTACAGAGCTATCCCTCTGCACCTTTACAGAGCTATCCCTCTGCACCTTTACAGAGCTATCCCTCTGCCCCTTTACAGAGCTATCCCTCTGCCCCTTTACAGAGCTATCCCTCTGCCCATTTACAGAGCTATCCCTCTGCCTCTTTACAGAGCTATCCCTCTGCCCCTTTACAGAGCTAGCCCTCTGCCCATTTACAGAGCTATCC
Source organism: Chiloscyllium plagiosum (assembly GCF_037043375.1). Classification (NCBI taxonomy): domain Eukaryota; kingdom Metazoa; phylum Chordata; class Chondrichthyes; order Orectolobiformes; family Hemiscylliidae; genus Chiloscyllium; species Chiloscyllium plagiosum. The sequence continues at coordinate 2,799,568 of NW_028270180.1, forward strand.
CTCCGCCCCTTTACAGAGCTATCCCTCTGCCCCTTTACAGAGCTATCCCTCTGCCCCTTTACAGAGCTATCCCTCTGCCCATTTACAGAGCTATCCCTCTGCCCCTTTACAGAGCTATCCCTCTGCCCTTTACAGAGCTATCCCTCTGCCCCTTTACAGAGCTATGCCTCTGCCTAGTTGCCCAGCTCAGTTTGGCCAGTTCTGGCTTCATGGCCTCACAATGATTCCTATTTATATTTGAAACACTAGTCTTAAAACCACTCTTCCTCCCTCAAAGTGAATGTGATAATCATATGATCACTGTTACCTTGGGGTGATTTCACTGTGAGGCCATGAAGTAATCCTGCCTCCTTGCTCATTACCAGATGTAACACAGCCTGTTCCCTGGTTGGCTCTATAATATGTTGCTCTTTGAAACCGACATGAGTTTGGGTTTCCTTGTTATAAAATTGGCAAAATGCAGCCACTGGAACATGGCTTACTCTTATTTCGATGTTACACAAACAGAAGTTGCTGGTGAAACTCCACATGTCTGGCAGCATCTCTGGAGAGAAAGCAGAGTCAATGTTTTGGGTTTAGTGACCCTTCTTCAGAATTGCTGTTTGTACATTCCTTTCATTAACTAGCCTACATCCGTTTCTACGTTCCTTACACCGGAACAGAGAAAACAGGACCCTGTTCCTTTGTCCCCATACCCTACAGAAACATAAAGTTACAAGAAGATGTGCTAAAATGAAATTTGAATTGTGAAGGTCTACAGACCTAAGAATAATTGAACAGGCTGGTCTCTTTTCTCCAGAAAAGAGAAGACATGAAATGATTGTGGTCTTTAAGAGGAGGGAGGGTTTTAATAACATAACATGCATCCAAGGATTGTCAGACTCAAAATGTGAATTCTGTTTCTCTCTCCACAAATGCTGCCAGAACCGCTGAGTTTCTCCAACTATCTGTTTTAGTTTCAGATTTCTGATGTCCACAGTTTTTTTTTGAGGTTTTAATAGGATAGGCAATGAAAGGAAGTTTTCACCATATGGGTGAGATCATACATCAGGCCATAAACACAAAACTGTCACAAATTAATTCTACAGGGAATTTGTGTCCTGTAATGGGAAAGTGTTTGGGCAAGTGGCCATGACTATCACAGGGGGAAGTGAAGGTGCTGACCGAGGGGGTCAGACAGACCTGGTGCAACAGGCCCAGACTGTGTTGAGGTTGTTGGTTTAATAGTGCTTCAAAAATTCCTCATCTGTCCAAGATCGGTTTCGTGGTGTTCTACACACACAAAGCAACAAACTGTACCAAGTCAAGGCTCACTTTGTATAAACCCAAACTGATGTGGTCTCAAATCCCATCCTTGTTTCTCGCCCTCCTCCCTCACGCGTTCAATCAACTCGATAGCTCAGAATCCCATTCCAACCCATCCATTGTACAACTTCCAAAGTGCAGAGCTCCCTCCCTCCCTCCCTCTAATTGACAATTGCCTCCCTCGCTCCTGCTCAATAGCTTCTGCAGTGTGGGCCTTAACTTTAAATCAAGACTTTCTAATCAAAATGAAAATTCAAACATCAAAGAATTCCATGAACTACGTTCATGTGTGTGATGTGCAGAGTAATTAACTTATTGAAAACTGTAATTAGAGTAGGGCTTTGTTGTCCATGTGTGCGGGAGGCTGTGGGCTACACTGAATGAATACTAATTAACACCTACTTAACATAACTTTAATTAGCTGTCTGATTAGCCCGAAGAGTTGGAAAAAGATTTATTCCTCTGCTTGTCCCAAGTGTTACTCTGTGGCTATTAACAGCACAAAAATCAGAGTTTAGCACAATTGACAAACAGATCCTCTTTCTGTTGGCCATCATGCATTGCCCACCTCTGAGATTCCATAACAGAGACATTGAGAACACAGAGTGAGTGATTGGTTTTAGCTCTGGGACCAACCAATAGACTTCCTGCGTACCAACTAGTCCCTCAAGGCATCCCACACAAAGACAAATTACTACTTTTATTCAGAAATAAATGTCAAACTGATGGAAGTGATGAACACTGGAAAGGGATTTGATGGGAATTTTAAAGTTTCAGGGGTTTAGGGAACATTCCTCCTCATGACACCATCCAAATATTGCCCGATGTGAAGCAAGTGCCATCGCTCAGCAAGGCACCCAATATTAGTAACAAGTTCAAAATTACCAACAGTACTTCTCAAACTAATGAGAGACCCATCTACAATCTGTCACTAATACATCACTGTCCCTCCCCATAGCGTTCCAAATCACCATCTCTGCCCCCTGCCCCAATCCACCTACCCACTGCCATTCCCTGCTCTACTCCCAGAATCACTTTGTATTCTCTGGTGATTCCATTTACACTCTTCACCTCATTGTCCCTTCCAGATTTCAGAATCCACACTTCAATCCCTTGGCTGAAACAAATTCTCCTGTGCTCCTGCGTGACCTCCAAGATGCACGATTTTATTTCAACTCCAAACCCCCCACACCGGATTTGTGAGCTAGGTCTGAAGTCCCTATAGCAAATGAGTGTGCACAGACACACATAACGCACACTCTTTCTCTCTCTCTCACACACATACACACACTCACTCTCACACACAACACTCTCTCTCACACACACTCTCTCTCTCACTCTCTGTCACACTCACACTTTCTCACACACATATACATGCACTCACACATACTTTCTCTCATTCACATACACACTGTCTCTCTCACTCACACGCACACTCTCTCTCACACACACACAACACACACACACTCTCTCATCCACACACATAACACATACACACTCTCACACATGCATACAAACACACAGATTCTCTCTCTCTCACACACACATACACTCTCTCATATACACACACAGCACACATATACACTTTCTCACACACACACAACCCATATACACTCTCTCTCACACACAACACATATACACTCTCTCTCTCACACACACAACAAATATACACACTCTCTCTCACACACACACACTCTCACACACACAGCACATATACACTCTCACACACACAACACATATACACTCTCTCTCTCACACACACAACAAATATACACTCTCTCACACACACAACACATATACACTCTCTCTCTCACACACACAACAAATATACACACTCTCTCTCACACACACTCTCTCTCTCACACACACAGCACAAACACTGCCTCTCTCATCCATACATACAACACACACACTCTCTCACACACACAGACTCTCTCTCTCACACACACTCTCTCATACACACACAAAACACACAGACTGTCTCTCTCTCACACACAACACACACTCTCTCTCTCACAGACACACACTCTCTCTCATACGCTGTCTCTCTCTCACACACACACACTCTCATACACACATACACACACACAAAACACACACACTCTCTCATACACACATACACACACACAAAACATACACAGACTATCTCTCACACACACACTCTCTCCTACACACACTCACTCTCACACACACAACACGCACTCTCTCTCACACACACAACACACACACTCTCTCATACACACAACACACTCTCTGTCATACACACACACGCACACGCACTACACACTCTCTCACATACTCTCTCATACACACACATGCACAAAACACACAAACTCTGTATCTCTCTCTCACACACACACTCTCTCACACACACTCTCTCAAACATACACACTCTCTCTCTCATACACGCACACATAAAATACACACACATTCTCTCTCACACACACACACACTCTCTCTCTCACACACACACAACACACACTCTCTCTCATACACACACACAACACAAATACACTCTCTCTCATACACACACGCAACACAAATACACTCTCTCTCACACACACACTCTCTCACACACACACACACACACACTCTCTCACACACACACTCTCTCTCCTCTCTCTCTCTCACACACACACACACACACCCTGTCCCCACAGGGCAAAGACACAGTGTACATCACACTGGGGATTGGCACTATTTCCCCTGCTGATCACAAACATAAGCACAGTTAGAGGGAAATGGGTCTGGGTGGGTTACTTTTCGGAGGGTCGGTGTGGACTTGTTGGGCTGAAGGGCCTGTTTCCACACTGTAGGGAATCTAATCTAATCTAAACCAGGAGCAGGAGGAGGCCATTCAACCCCTCAAGTCTGTCCTGCCATTTGATACCATCATGGGTGACCTCATCTCGACCTCAACTCCACTTTCCTGCCCACTCCCCATAACCTGCAACCCATCACTGATTAAAAACCTAGCTCTCTTTTCCTTAAATTTACTCAATGTCCTAGCATCCAGCACACTCTAAGGGAGCAAATCCCACAGATTCAGGACTCTTTCAAGAGGTAATTTCTCCTCATCTCTGTTTTCAATGTGCTAACACTTTTCCTAAAACTTTGCCCTCTCGTTCTAGACTGCCTCACATGGGGAAACATCATCTCTAGGTCTACTTTGTCAATTCTCTTTAGCATCTTACACCCCTCAATTAGATCTTCTCTCACTCTCAGCTTAAACTGCTCATCTCTCTTCATAAAACAAATCCCACCCTCTCTGCAATCTGGAAACAGACCAAGTACACAACAAGGGTTGGTATGGAAAACTATAAAGTGGGCTCTTTATTGTAGGGATTTTACACGGATAACGTTCATTGGCAGACTGTGGATACACATTTGATATGTAAGATTATTCCTGAGCTCAGTAGATAGTGCCAGGGGGATACACCTGTCCCACATGGGGAGTGGCGTAAGGTCCAACAATAGCACATCAAAGCACTGCTGTGGGGATGGTTCCTTCACGATAGAGATCACAGCTCAGCCTACACAGCCTCCAACTGCTCCAATCAACTGCACCTCAGGATTCAAATTGGACAGGTACAGCACGGGGTTAGATACAGAGTGAAGTTCCCTCTACATTGTCCCCCAAACACTCCCATCTGGGGATAGCACAGGATTTGATACAGAGTAAAGCTTCCTCCACACTCTCCCTATCAAACACTCCCAGGACAGGGACAGCACAGGGTTAGATACAGAGTAAAGCTCCCTCTACACTGTCCCCCATCAAACACTCCCAGGACAGGGACAGCACAGGGTTAGATACAGAGTAAAGCTCCCTCTACACTGTCCCCCATCAAACACTCCCAGGACAGGGACAGCACAGGGTTAGATACAGAGTAAAGCTCCCTCTACACTGTCCCCCATCAAACACTCCCAGGACAGGGACAGCACAGGGTTAGATACAGAGTAAAGCTCCCTCTACACTGTCCCCCATCAAACACTCCCAGGACAGGGACAGCACAGGGTTAGACACAGAGTAAAGCTCCCTCTACACTGTCTTGCGCCCAGGACTATGAGATGAAGGTATTGTAGTCACTGCAAATTGATATAAATGTGTGAAGTTTGTTCTAGCTCTTGCTCTAACTGCCTTCCCGTGTTACAGGTTAACATCCCTGGCTCTTGATTGTGCTTTTCAGCTGAGCTTTCAGTTTTGAGGAAGGGTCACTGATCCTGAAACGTTAACTCTGATTTCTCTCCACAGTTGCTGCCAGACCTGCTGAGCTTTTCCTGCAATTTCTGTTTTTGTTTCTGCCTTCCAGCACCTGCTATTCCTTTGGTTTTTATTAGTTCTTTATGCTGCTTAGTTAACAATGAAGGTGACCTCCTGTGGTTGAGGGGGGTGAAAGCGGTCCCTTACCTGGTCAAAGATGGAAATGGCAAGGGCAGACAGCCTCCTCTGGGTGAGATGAGCTTCATTTCCCTGCAGCTCTCTCAATGTTGACCCTTGGTTGAGTTGAACCTGGTCCTGCCCACTATCTGGCATTCACCGTGTCTGAGAGAATCTCTCACTGTTACTGAAGCCTCAGGTAAACACATTACATCGAAAGGGAAACAGCTGCTGTCAGGTCTGGGTTGGACAGACTCTGCACATCGGAAGATGGCTTCTCCCAGATACCACAGTAAATCACAGCGATGTAAACGGCCACCAGGCTCAGACTGATCAGGAAGGAAGAGATTGATGAGCTGCAGACTCACAGTTGGAGATGCTAATGTTAACTCAGTGCAAACAAAATCAAAGCCAGGAGAGAGAACATTTCCAACAGCTGGCGAGTACACATCTTTCACAGAGACTGAAATGACATTGTAATATTCTCATCTGCTGTCACACTCTGGTGAGCTTGTTCAACATTCTCCTGCAGCATCATTTCGCTATCTCTCCCAGCCTGCTCTGCTTCACATCTGAATCCACACACATCCCCCTGATGACTGTTCATTACAAACATGAAGCCATGGACTGTTGGAGCAGGAGTAAGAGGCTTATGTCTCTGTTCCCAGTCTTACACCAACTCCCACTCTCTGGGGATGGCACTGGGCTGTCAGGGGTGACCAGATTCAGAAAGGGACTGCTCTCTGTATAACTGGACCTCCCACAACAAACAGATAGTGACTTTCATCAGATGAGTTTCGAGCCCTTTAATCTACTACTCTATGGACGAAAGTCAAACTGATATTGACTAAAGACTTACAAGCGTGTTCGTTGAATCCAGCTGAAACATCAGACTGGTTTCTGCTTAGGCATCTGTTCAATATTCTTCAGCTGACTGGCAGTTAGTCTACCTTTAAGCTGTTTATATCATTACAGCAAATACCCTGAGGGGAATAAATAATCTGACTCCATCATAAACAGGGCCACTTGCAGCATAACATGCTGATGGAAGGACAACATTACAGTCCTCCGCGAATATTAACCCAGACACTGAAGTAGCTACAACGGTAATATTTGTAAATATCAAGAGCTGTGATGAACATCTGTGGAATCTTTCAATACCGCATTACCTACACCTGGTTATTTAACTAGAGTTATAGAGTCATCCAGCACGGAAATAGACCCTTCGGCCCAACCAGTCCGTGCTGACCCTAATCCCAAACTAAACTAGTGCCACCTGCCTGCTCCTGGCTCATATCCCTCCAAACCTTTCCTCGTCATGTTCTTATCCAGATGTCTATTAAGTGTTGTAATGGTACCCACATCCACCACTTCCTCAGGATGTTGACTCTACACACAAACCAAAAGAAATTGCCCCTTGTGTCTTTTTCATATCTTTCTCCTCTCACCCTAAAAATATGCCCCTAAAGTCTTGAAATCCCCCATCCTAGGGAAAGGACACTTGCTATTCACCCTATCCATGGGCCTCATAGTTTTATAAATCCAAATAAGGACAACCCTCAGCCTCCGACACTCCAGGGAAAGAAGTGACAGTCTATTCAGCCCCTCCCTGTAACTCAAACTGACCAGAGCTGACACAAACATCAAGATCAGAGTGCTGCTGGAAAAGCACAGCAGGTCAGGCAGCATCCGAGGAGCAGGAGAATCGACGTTTCGGGCAAAAGCCCTTCATCAGGAACAGCAACCGTGAAGCTATGGGCTACTGGAGCAGGAGTAAGAGGCTTATGTCTCTGCCTCCAGTCTTACACCAACCCCCACTCTCTGGGGATGACACTGGGCTAAGGAAAGCTCCTGTCAGGATATCCAGGGTCAGGAAGACCCAGGTCATCTCTGACACAAGCATCACCATGTTAGGTACAGACAGCTCACTGGAGGCAAGGCCCACATCAAGGCAAGGCAGTTCAGCCTCACCCTGCTGTGAAATGGAACATGGTCACTTGGTGAGGTGCAGGAGGTATTCAGCGGAACCTGCAGCTGTCAGTATGTTCAGGAAGAACAGGAGAGTGATATTTATCCACGCCCACTCCATCACCAGGGTGACCCAACCACACTGTGCTAGCGTTTAAGCAACAGACTCATAGCACAGCCTCCCTGCCTGTACCCTCCCTGCCTGTGCCCACTCCCTGCCTGTACCCTCTCTGCCTGTACCCTCCCTGCCTGTACCCACTCTCTGCCTATACCCTCTCTGCTTGTGCCCTCCCTGCCTGTACCCACTCCCTGCCTGTGCCCACTCCCTGCCTGTACCCACTCCCTGCCTGTGCCGACTGCCTGCCTGTGCCCACTCCCTGCCTGTACCCTCCCTGTCTGTACCCTCTCCCCTCCCCCACCCAACCCCCTTAGTTCTAGAGTCATACAGTTCTACAGCACAGAGACAGGCCCTTTGGCCCAAACTGGTCCATGCCGACCAAAATGTCCATCCGTGTTAACCCCATTTCCCTGCACTTGACCCATATCCTTCTAATCCTTTCCTATCCATGTATTTGTCCAAATGCCTTTTAAATGTTGTTAATGTACCCACCTCCACCACTTCCACTGGCAGCTCATTCTCTTTCTTAAATTGACCTAATTCCCATGAAGGAGCGGATGTACCTTAACCAGACAGTGAAACGTTCCGAAAAAGCGCAATGATGGGTCATGTCACATTCAGTCGGAGAGTTTGACACTGTCTGATATTTAATACAAATGCATTTTGTTGAAACAAAGCTCTCCTTCTCACACAGAGCTTTCTGTGACTATCTCGTGTTTCCAAACTCTTCTTTAAAACGGGTCACAAGCTCCTGGACTTCATGTCTGTCTCCGACTGTAGTCAGGAGATCAGAGTCGGGAGTGTGGTGCTGGAAAAGCACAGCTGGTCAGGCAGCACCCGGGGAGCAGGAGAGTCGATTTTCAGGCATAAGCCCTTCATCAGGAGATGCCTTCAGTTTAGGTTCAGCGACACTAAAAACCAAAAGGTGTCACATTGGATTCCAGGTGACACAAGCTTGTCAAATCCCCGTCCGGTTAAACCTCCTCAGATACCGTAGCGTGAGGTACAGAGACAAGAATTTAGATCCCAAAATACCATCAGGTGTGTAACTGCACAGTTAGGTCACAAACACACACTCAGTTCTGAAAGATGCACAACATTTCAAACAGAGTAACTAACTGAAATCTGCAAACACCTCAGAAACTGTGATGCAGTGTAATTACTGGCTGAAAGGTAATGGAGATGGTTAACAACTCACACACAGTGGTCAATCATCGAAACCGCTCTCCTGGTGAAACAGTCCCTGAACAGAGTGAATATTCACAGCAGAAAATGTGGTGCTGGAAAAGTGCAGCAGGTCAGGCAGCATCCAAGGAACAGGAGAATCGACGTTTATGGCATGAGCCCCTTCTTCAGGAATAAGGAAAGTGTGCCAAGCAGGCTAAGGTTAAAGGTAAGGAGGAGGGACTTGGGGAGGGGCGTTGGGAATACGATAGGTGGAAGGAGGTCAAGGTGAGGGTGATAGGGTGAGGGTGATAGGCCGGAGTGGGCGTGGGGGCGGAGAGGTCAGGAAGAAGATTGCAGGTTAGGAAGGTGGTGCTGAGTTCGAGGGTTGGGACTGAGACAAGGTGGGGGGGGGGGGGGGGGGTGGAGGGGGGGAGGGGGAATGAGGAAACTGGAGAAATCTGGATGTCCCTGTACACCTCCATCCCCCCATCACGAAGGACTCAAAGCCCTCCCCTTCTTCCTTTCCTACCGCACCAACCGGTACCCTTCCACCCTCCTTCGACTGACTGAACTGGTCCTCACTCTGTACAACTTCTCTTTCCAATCCTCCCACTTCCTCCAAACCAAAGGAGTAGCCATGGGCACCCGCATGGGCCCCAGCTACGCCTGCCTCTTCGTAGGATATGTGGAACAGTCCATCTTCCGCAACTACACTGGCCCCACCCCCCCACCTTTTCCTCCGCTACATTGATGACTGTATCGGCGCTACCTCGTGCTCCCACGAGGAGGTTGAACAGTTCATCAACTTCACCAACACCTTCCATCACGACCTCAAATTCACCTGGACAGTCTCAGACTCCTCCCTCCCCTTCCTAGACCTCTCCATTTCTATCTCGGCGCGACCGACTCAACACGGACATTTACTATAAACCGACCGACTCCCACAGCTACCTAGACTCCTCCCCACCCAGCCCCCTGTAAAAACGCCACCCCATATTCCCAATTCCTTCGTCTCCGCCGCATCTGCTCCCAGGAGCACACAGTTCCAATACCGAACAACCCAGATGGCCTCCTTCTTCAAAGACGTGGTTGATGATGCCCTCCACCGCATCTCTTCCACTTCCCGCTCCTCCGCCCTTGAGCCCCACCCCTCCAATCGCCACCAGGACAGAACCCCCACTGGTCCTCACCTACCACCCCACCAACCTCCAGATACATCATATCATCCTTCTTCATTTCCGCCACCTCCAAACGGACCCCACCACCAGGGATATATTTCCCTCCCCTCCCCTGTCAGCATTCCAAAAAGACCACTCCCTCCGTGACTCCCTCGTCAGGTCCACACCCCCCACCAACCCAACCTCCACTCCCAGCACCTTCCCCTGCAACCGCAAGAAATGGAAAACTTGCGCCTACACCTCCCCCTCACCTCCCTCCAAGGCCCCAAGGGATACTTCCATATCCGCCACAAATACACCTGCACCTCCACCCCACATCATTTACTGCATCCGCTGCACCCGATGTGGCCTCCTATACATTGGGGAGACAGGCCGCCTACTTGCAGAACGTTTCAGAGAACACCTCTGGGACACCTGCACCAACCAACCCAACCGCCCCGTAGCTGAACACTTCAACTCCCTCTCCCACTCCACCAAGGACTTGCAGGTCCTTGGACTCCTCCAACACCAGACCATAGCAACACGACAGTTGGAGGAAGAGCGCCTCATCTTCCGCCTAGGAACCCTCCAACCACAGGGGATGAACTCAGATTTCTCCAGTTTCCTCATTTCCCCTCCCCCCACCTTGTCTCAGTCAAATCCCTCGAACTCAGCACCACCTTCCTAACCTGCAATCTTCTTCCTGACCTCTCCGCCTCCACCCGCATTCCGGCCAATCACCCTCACCTTGACCTCCTTCCACCTTTCGCCCCTCCCCCAAGTCCCTCCTCCCTACCTTTTATCTTAGCCTGCTGGACAAACTTTCCTCATTCCTGAAGAAGGGCTTATGCCCGAAACGTCGATTCTCCTGCTCCTTGGATGCTGCCTGACCTGCTGCGCTTTTCCAGCAACACATTTTCAGCTCTGATCTCCAGCATCTGCAGTCCTCCACGTTTTCCTAGAATATTCACAGCAGCCCATCAGAGACTCTAAACCTGACTGAGCAGGGGCTTGGACTGACAACAATTTCTGAACACCTTGAGCAGAAGGGAACATCCAACGTCATTCCCAGGGACACTGTGCCAGACTTTCTGGCAAAGAAGTTGGATCTAAAGAGAGACTGCAAAAGTAAGGGGGGAGGGAGGGTGAATGTGCTGGAGATAATTCAGGAAGGAATTCCGATCTTAGGTCTCGGGAAGCTAAAGGTATGAACACAAACGGAAAGGTTTCTCCTTGTGGGAGAGTCTACAACCAGAGGGCATCATTGCAGAAGGAGTCGTCACCCACTGAAGACAGAGATAGGGAGGAATGTCTTCTCACCCAGAGGAGTGAATCGGTGGAATTCTTTCCCACAGAGGGATATCGAGGCTGGGTCATTCAGTATGTTCAAGGCTGAGGTTTGTAATCAGGAAGGGAATCGAGAGCCATGGGGAAAAGGGGGGAAGTGTATTTGAGGATTCTCGGATTGGCCAGGATCTCGTTGACTGGCAGAGTAAGCAGGATGGGCTCCTGCTCCTACACCTGAAGGCGCCATGATTAAAATCACAATTCCTGCAGCTCAGAGATCTCGCAGGGCTGTGAGCAGGGTTCCCTCAATCGGTCTTACCAGCTGCTTGGGTCTTTTCGGGGGTGGCAATACCTTCCAGGATCAGATGTGGGTGCCAGGGTGGATATGCTGATGACTCATGTGCACCAGGATATTGGAGAGGCCATGCATTTAGACAATCCCACAGCCTGGGGAGGAGGGGGAATGGGGGAATGGGGAGGGGAGGGTGGGAGTGGGGGAATGGGGGAGGGGAGGACCCTATCCTACCCTCCCCCATTCCCCCACTCCCCGTCCTCCCCTCCCCCATTGTCCCAACCCCCGTCCTCCTCTCCCCCATTCCCCCACCCCCATCCTCCCCTCCCCATTGCCCCAACCCCCGTCCTCCTCTCCCTCATACCTCCACCCCCGTCCTCCCCTCCCCCATTCCCCCACACCCCATCCCCCCCTCCTCATTCCCCCACTCCCCATACTCTCCGTCCTCCCCTCCCCCATTCCCCTACTCCCCATCCTCCCCTCCCCACTCCCCCACTCCCCGTCCTCCTCTCCCCGTCCTCCTCTCCCCCATTCCTCCACCCCCGTCCTCCCCTCCCCCATACCCCCACCCCCATCCTCCTCTCCCCCATTCCCCCACTCCCGTCCTCCTCTTCCCCATTCCCCACTCCCCGTCCTCCCCTCCCCCATTGTCCCAACCCCCGTCCTCCCCTCCCCCATTCCCCCACACCCCATCCTCCCCTTCTCATTCCCCCACTCCCCATACTCCCCATCCTCCCCTCCCCATTCCCCTACTCCCCATCCTCCCCTCCCCACTCCCCCACTCCCCGTCCTCCTCTCCCCCATTCCCACACCTCGTCATCCCCTCCCCCATTGCCCCACTCCCCGTCCTCCTCTCCCCATTCCCCCAATCCGTCCTCCCCTCCCCCATTCCCCCACTCCCCGTCCTCCCCTTCCCCATTCCCCCACTCCCCGTCCTCCCCTCCCCCATTTCCCCACTCCCCGTCCTCCTCTCCCCCATCCCCCCACCCCGTCCTCCTCTCCCCATTCCCCCAATCCGTCCTCCCCTCCCCCATTCCCCCACTCCAATATCCAATATCGAGGACGGGGAGTGGGGGAATGAGGTAGGGGAGGACGGGGCGTAGGGGAATGGGGAGGGGCAGCATTGGTCGTGAGGATGGAACACATGACAAGGATAGGGAACACATGACAGGGATAGGGAACACATGACAGAGATAGGGAACACATGACAGGGATAGGGAACACATGACAGGGATAGGGAACACATGACAGGGACAGGGAGGACAGGGCGATGGAAGGTTCAATAAAGAGGGTGAGGATTTTAAAAGCAAGCCAATGACCAGGAGCGCGGGGAGGTGGGTGAGCACAGGGCAACAGAGGAACAAGGACTGGAGTAGATGGAGAATTTTGATTTCCTGTCAGTGGTGGTACAATGTAAGGGAGCAGTCAGGAGGGTGTTAGAATCGTTGAGTCTGGAGGAAATGAGAATTGGGGGATTGGGGGTTAGGGGTATGGGAGGATTGTGGGGATTGGGGATTAAGTGGGGGTGGGAGGGTTGTGGGGATTGGGGGTTAAATGGGGGTGGGAGGATTGTGGGGATTGGGGGTTAAGGGGGGATGGGAGGATTGTGGGGATTGGGGGTTAAGGGGGGATGAGAGGATTGTGGGGATTGGGGGTTAAGTGGGGTGGGAGGATTGTGGGAATTGGGGGTTAGGGGTAGGAAGACTGTGGGGGTTGGGGGTTAAGGGGTGGGGTGGGAGCATTGTGGGGATACGGGGTTAAGGGGGAAGGAGGAGTGTGGGGATTGGGGGTTGGGGGTGTGGGAGGATTGTGGGGATTGGAGGTTAAGGGGGGGTGGGAGGATTGTGGCAATTGGGAGTTAGGGGGTGGGAGGAGTGTGGTGATTGGGGGTTAAGGGGGGAATGGGAGGATTGTGGGGATTGGGGGTTAAGTGGGGGTGGAAGGATTGTGGGGATTGGGGGTTAAGGGGGAAGGAGGAATGTGGGGATTGGGGGTTGGGGGCATGGGAGGATTGTGGGGATTGGGGGTTAAGGGGGATGGGAGGTTTGTGGAAATTGGGAGTTGGGGGTGGGAGGAGTGTGGTGATTGGGGGTTAAGGGGGGGATGGGAGGATTGTGGTGATTGGGGGTTAAGGGGGGGATGGGAGGATTGTGGGGATTGGGGGTTAAGGGGGAAGGAGGAGTGTGGGGATTGGGGGTTGGGGGTGTGGGAGGATTGTGGGGATTGGAGGTTAAGGGGGGTGGGAGGATTGTGGCAATTGGGAGTTAGGGGGTGGGAGGAGTGTGGTGATTGGGGGTTAAGGGGGGGATGGGAGGATTGTGGGGATTGGGGGTTAAGTGGGGGTGGAAGGATTGTGGGGATTGGGGGTTAAGGGGGAAGGAGGAATGTGGGGATTGGGGGTTGGGGGCGTGGGAGGATTGTGGGGATTGGGGGTTAAGGGGGATGGGAGGTTTGTGGAAATTGGGAGTTAGGGGGTGGGAGGAGTGTGGTGATTGGGGGTTAAGGGCGGGATGGGAGGATTGTGGTGATTGGGGGTTAAGGGGGGATGGGAGGATTGTGGGGATTGGGGGTTAAGGGGGTGGAAGGATTGTGGGGATTGGGGGTTTGGGGTGATGGGAGGATTGTGGGTATTGGGGGTTAAGGGGAGATGGGAAGATTGTTGGGAATGGGGGTTGGGAGGATTGTGGGGATTGGGGGTTAGGGGTGATGGGAGGAGTGCGGGGATTGGGGGTTAAGGGGATGGGAGGATTGTGGGGATGGGGGTTAAGGGGGGGTGGAAGGATTGTGGGGATTGGGGGTTGAGGGTGGGAGGATTGTGGGGATTGGGAGTTTAGGGGGTGGAAGGATTGTGGGGATTGGGGGTTGGGGGTGGGAGGATTGTGGGGATTGGGGGTTTGGGGTGATGGGAGGATTGTGGGTATTGGAGTTAAGGGGAGATGGGAAGATTGTTGGGAATGGGGGTTGGGGGGTGGGAGGATTGTGGGGATTGGGGGTTAGGGGTGATGGGAGGAGTGTGGGGATTGGGGGTTAAGGGGATGGGAGGATTGTGGGGATGGGGGTTAAGGGGGGGTGGAAGGATTGTGGGGATTGGGGGTTGAGGGTGGGAGGATTGTGGGGATTGGGAGTTTAGGGGGTGGGAGGATTGTGGGGATTGTGGGTTAAGGGGGTGGGGCGGGAGCATTGTGGGGATTGAGGGTTAAGGGGGTGGGGCGGGAGCATTGTGGGGATTGGGGGTTAAGGGGGAGGGAGGAGTGTGATGATTGGAGGTTAAGAGCGGGATGGGAGGATTGTGGGGATTGGGGGTTGGGGGTGGGAGGATTGTGGGGATTGAGGGTTAAGGGAAGATGGGAGGATTGTGGGGATTGGGTGTTGGGGAGTGGGAGGATTGTGGGGATTGGGGGTTAAGGGAAGATGGGAGGATTGTGGGTTGGGGGTGGGAGGATTGTGGGGATTGAGGGTTAAGGGAAGATGGGAGGATTGTGGGGATTGGGGGTTGGGGGGGTGGGAGGATTGTGGGGATTGGGGGTTAAGGGAAGATGGGAGAATTGTGGGGATTGTGGGTTGGGGGTGGGAGGATTGTGGGGATTGGGGGTTAAGGGAAGATGGGAGGATTGTGGGGATTGGGGGTTAGGGAAGATGGGAGGATTGTGGGGATTGGGGGTTAAGGGGGTACGTGAGGATTTTGGGGATTGGGGTTAAGGGGAGATGGGAGGATTGTGGGATTGGGGTTGGGGGTGGGAGGATTGTGGGGATTGTGGGTTAAGGGGGAATGGGAGGATTGTGGGAATTGGGGATTAAAGGGGGTTGGGAGGATTGTGGGGATTGGGGGGTGGAGGTGGGAGGATTGTGGGGATTGGGGGTTAAGGGAGAACGTGAGGATTTTGGGGATTGGGGGTTAAGAGGGTTGGGAGGATTGTGGGGATTGGGGGTTAAGGGGGGATGGGAGGATTCTGGGGATTGGGGGTTAATGGGGGGATGGGAGGATTGTGGGGATTGGGGTTAATGGAGGATGGTAGGATTGTGGGGATTGGGGGTTAAGGAGGGAATGGGAGGATTGTGGGGATTGGGGGTTGGGGGGATGGGAGGATTGTGGGGATTGGGGATTAAGGGGGTGGAAGGATTGTGGGGATTGGGGGTTGGGGGGATGGGCGGATTGTGGGGATTGGGGGTTGGGGGTATGGGAGGATTGTGGGGATTGGGGGTTAAGTGGGTTGGAGGATTGTGGGGATTGGGGGTTGGGGTGGGAGGATTGTGGGGATTGGGGATTAAGGGGGTGGGGTGGGAGCATTGTGGAGATTGGGGTTAAGGGGGGATGGGAGGATCGTGGGGATTGGGGGTTGAGTGGATTGTGGGGATTGGGGGTTAAGGGGTGATGGGAGGATTGTTGGGATTGGGATTTGGGGGATGGGTGGATTATGTGGATTGCGGTTAAGGGGGGATGGGAGGATTGTGGGTATTGGTGGTTAATGGGGGATGGTAGCATTGTGGGGATTGGGGGTTAAGGGGGATGGGAGGATTGTGGGAATTGGGGGTTGGGGGGTGGGAGGATTATGTGGATTGGGGGTTAAGGGAGGATGGGAGGATTGTGGGTTAAAGGGGGATGGGAGGATTTTGGGGATGGGGTTTAAGGGGGGATGGGCTGATCGTGGGGAATTGGGGGTTAAGGGGGGATGGTAGTATTGTGGGGAATGGGGGTTGGGGGTATGGGTGGATTGTAGGGATTGGGGGTTAAGGGGAGTGGGCGGAATGTGGGGATTGGGGGTTGGGTGGATGAGAGGATGTGCGGATTGGGGGTTAAAGGGGATGGGAGGATTGTGGGGATTGTGGGTTGAGTGGGGTGGGAGGATTGTGGGAATTGGGGGTTAGGGTAGGAAGATTGTGGGGATTCGGGGTTAAGGGGTGGGGCGGGAGCATTGTGGGGATTGGGGGTTAAGGGGGAAGGAGGAGTGTGGGGATTGGGGGTTGGGGGTGTGGGAGGATTGTGGGGATTGGAGGTTAAGGGGGGTGGGAGGATTGTGGCAATTGGGAGTTGGGGGGTGGGAGGAGTGTGGTGATTGGGGGTTAAGGGGGGAATGGGAGGATTGTGGGGATTGGGGGTTAAGTGGGGGTGGAAGGATTGTGGGGATGGGGTGTTAGGGGGAAGGAGGAGTGTGGGGATTGGGGGTTGGGGGCGTGGGAGGATTGTGGGTATTGGGGGTTAAGGGGGATGGGAGGTTTGTGGAAATTGGGAGTTAGGGGGTGGGAGGAGTGTGGTGATTGGGGGTTAAGGCGGGGGATGGGAGGATTGTGGGGATTGGGGGTTAAGTGCGGGTGGAAGGATTGTGGGGATTGGGGGTTAAGGGGGTGGAAGGATTGTGGGGATTGGGGGTTTGGGGTGATGGGAGGATTGTGGGTATTGGGGGTTACGGGGAGATGGGAAGATTGTTGGGAATGGGGGTTGGGGGATGGGAGGATTATGGGGATTGGGGGTTGGGGATATGGGAGGATTGTGGGGATTGGGGGTTAAGTGGGTTGGAGGATTGTGGGGATTGGGGGTTGGGGTGGGAGGATTGTGGGGATTGGGGATTAAGGGGGTGGGGCGGGAGCATTGTGGAGATTGGGGTTAAGGGGGGATGGGAGGATCGTGGGGATTGGGGGTTGAGTGGATTGTGGGGATTGGGGGTTAAGGGGTGATGGGAGGATTGTTGGGATTGGGATTTGGGGGATGGGAGGATTATGTGGATTGCGGTTAAGGGGGGATGGGAGGATTGTGGGTATTGGTGGTTAATGGGGGATGGTAGCATTGTGGGGATTGGGGGTTAAGGGGGATGGGAGGATTGTGGGAATTGGGGGTTGGGGGGTGGGAGGATTATGTGGATTGGGGGTTAAGGGAGGATGGGAGGATTGTGGGTTAAAGGGGGATGGGAGGATTTTGGGGATGGGGTTTAAGGGGGGATGGGCTGATCGTGGGGAATTGGGGGTTAAGGGGGGATGGTAGGATTGTGGGGAATGGGGGTTGGGGGTATGGGTGGATTGTAGGGATTGGGGGTTAAGGGGAGTGGGAGGAATATGGGGATTGGGGGTTGGGTGGATGAGAGGATGTGCGGATTGGGGGTTAAAGGGGATGGGAGGATTGTGGGGATTGGGGGTTGAGTGGGGTGGGAGGATTGTGGGAATTGGGGGTTAGGGTAGGAAGATTGTGGGGATTCGGGGTTAAGGGGTGGGGCGGGAGCATTGTGGGGATTGGGGGTTAAGGGGGAAGGAGGAGTGTGGGGATTGGGGGTTGGGGGTGTGGGAGGATTGTGGGGATTGGAGGTTAAGGGGGGTGGGAGGATTGTGGCAATTGGGAGTTGGGGGTGGGAGGAGTGTGGTGATTGGGGGTTAAGGGGGGAATGGGAGGATTGTGGGGATTGGGGGTTAAGTGGGGGTGGAAGGATTGTGGGGATGGGGTGTTAGGGGGAAGGAGGAGTGTGGGGATTGGGGGTTGGGGGCGTGGGAGGATTGTGGGTATTGGGGGTTAAGGGGGATGGGAGGTTTGTGGAAATTGGGAGTTAGGGGGTGGGAGGAGTGTGGTGATTGGGGGTTAAGGCGGGGGATGGGAGGATTGTGGGGATTGGGGGTTAAGTGCGGGTGGAAGGATTGTGGGGATTGGGGGTTAAGGGGGTGGAAGGATTGTGGGGATTGGGGGTTTGGGGTGATGGGAGGATTGTGGGTATTGGGGGTTACGGGGAGATGGGAAGATTGTTGGGAATGGGGGTTGGGGGATGGGAGGATTATGGGGATTGGGGGTTAGGGGTGATGGGAGGAGTGTGGGGATTGGGGGTTAAGGGGATGGGAGGATTGTGGGGATGGGGGTTAAGGGGGGGTGGAAGGATTGTGGGTATTGGGGGTTGGGGGTGGGTGGATTGTGGGAATTGGGGGTTAAGGGGGTGGGTGGATTGTGGGGATTGAGGGTTAAGGGGGTGGGGCGGGAGCATTGTGGGGATTGAGGGTTAAGGGGGTGGGGCAGGAGCATTGTGGGGATTGGGGGTTAAGGGGGAGGGAGGAGTGTGATGATTGGAGGTTAAGGGAGTGATGGGAGGATTGTGGGGATTGGGGGTTGGGGGTGGGAGGATTGTGGGTATTGGGGGTTGGGGGTGGGAGGATTGTGGGAATTGGGGGTTTAGGGGGTGGGTGGATTGTGGGGATTGAGGGTTAAGGGGGTGGGGCGGGAGCATTGTGGGGATTGAGGGTTAAGGGGGTGGGGCGGGAGCATTGTGGGGATTGGGGGTTAAGGGGGAGGGAGGAGTGTGATGATTGGAGGTTAAGGGCGGGATGGGAGGATTGTGGGGATTGGGGGTTGGGGTGGGAGGATTGTGGGGATTGAGGGTTAAGGGAAGATGGGAGGATTGTGGGGATTGGGGGTTGGGGGTGGGAGGATTGTGGGGATTGGGGGTTAAGGGAAGATGGGAGGATTGTGGGTATTGGGGGTTAAGGGGGGACGTGAGGATTGTGGGGATTGGGGTTAAGGGAAGATGGGAGGATTGTGGGATTGGGGTTGGGGGTGGGAGAATTGTGGGGAATGTGGGTTAAGGGGGGTTGGGAAGATTGTGGGGATTGGGGATTAATGGGGGGATGGGAGGATTTTGGGGATTGGGGGTTAATGGGGGGATGGGAGGATTGTGGGGATTGGGGGTGAAGGGAGGATGGTAGGATTGTTAGGATTGGGGTTAAGGAGGGAATGGGAGGATTGTGGGGATTGGGGGTTGGGGGGATAGGAGGATTGTGGGGATTGGGGGATTAAGGGGGTGGAAGGATTGTGGGGATTGGGGGTTGGGGGATGGGCGGATTGTGGGGATTGGGGGTTAAGGGGAGATTGGAGGATTGTTGGGAATGGGGGTGGGGGGTGGGAGGATTGGGGGTTAAGGGGGGATGGGAGGATAGTGGGGATTGGGAGTTAAAGGGGTTGGAGGATTGTGGGAATTGGGGGTTGGGTGTGGGAGGATTGTGGGGATTGGGGATTAAGGGGGTGGGGCGGGAGCATTGTGGGGATTGGGGGTTAAGGGGGAGGGAGGAGTGTGATGATTGGAGGTTAAGGGCGGGATGGGAGGATTGTGGGGATTGGGGGTTGGGGGTGGGAGGATTGTGGGGATTGGGGGTTAAGGGAAGGTGGGAGGATTGTGGGGATTGGGTGTTGGGGAGTGGGAGGATTGTGGGGATTGGGGGTTAAGGGAAGATGGGAGGATTATGGTTATTGGGGGTTAAAGGGTGACGTGAGGATGTTGGGGATTGGGGTTAAGGGGAGATGGGAGGATTGTGGGATTGGGGTTGGTGGTGGGAGGATTGTGGGGATTGTGGGTTAAGGGGGGATGGGAGGATTGTGGGGATTGGGGATTAAGGGGGGTTGGGAAGATTGTGGGGATTGGGGGGTGGGGGTGGGAGGATTGTGGGGATTGGGGTTGAGGTTGGGAGGATTGTGGGGATTGGGGGTTAAGGGAAGATGGGAGGATTGTGGGGATTGGGTGTTGGGGAGTAGGAGGATTGTGGGGATTGGGGGTTAAGGGAAGATGGGAGGATTGTGGTTATTGGGGGTTAAAGGGTGACGTGAGGATTTTGGGGATTGGGGTTAAGGGGAGATGGGAGGATTGTGGGATTGGGGTTGGTGGTGGGAGGATTGTGGGGATTGTGGGTTAAGGGGGGATGGGAGGATTGTGGGGATTGGGGATTAAGGGGGGTTGGGAAGATTGTGGGGATTGGGGGGGTGGGGGTGGGGGTTAAGGCGGGGGATGGGAGGATTGTGGGGATTGGGGGTTAAGTGGGGGTGGAAGGATTGTGGGGATTGGGGTTTAAGGGGGTGGAAGGATTGTGGGGATTGGGGGTTTGGGGTGATGGGAGGATTGTGGGGATTGGGGGTTTGGGGTGATGGGAGGATTGTGGGTATTGGGGGTTACGGGGAGATGGGAAGATTGTTGGGATTGGGGGTTGGGGGATGGGAGGATTATGGGGATTGGGGGTTAGGGGTGATGGGAGGAGTGTGGGGATTGGGGGTTAAGGGGATGGGAGGATTGTGGGGATGGGGGTTAAGGGGGGGGCGGAAGGATTGTGGGTATTGGGGGTTGGGGGTGGGAGGATTGTGGGAATTGGGGGTTAAGGGGGTGGGTGGATTGTGGGGATTGAGGGTTAAGGGGGTGGGGCGGGAGCATTGTGGGGATTGAGGGTTAAGGGGGTGGGGCGGGAGCATTGTGGGGATTGGGGGTTAAGGGGGAGGGAGGAGTGTGATGATTGGAGGTTAAGGGAGGGATGGGAGGATTGTGGGGATTGGGGGTTGGGGGTGGGAGGATTGTGGGGATTGAGGGCTAAGGGAAGATGGGAGGATTGTGGGGATTGGGGGTTGGGGGTGGGAGGATTGTGGCGATTGGGGGTTAAGGGAAGATGGGAGGATTGTGGGTATTGGGGGTTAAGGGGGGACGTGAGGATTGTGGGGATTGGGGTTAAGGGGAGATGGGAAGATTGTGGGATTGGGGTTGGGGGTGGGAGAATTGTGGGGAATGTGGGTTAAGGGGGGATGGGAGGATTGTGGGGATTGCGTTTTAAGGGGGGTTGGGAAGATTGTGGGGATTGGGGATTAATGGGGGAATGGGAGGATTGTGGGGATTGGGGGTTAATGGGGGGATGGGAGGATTGTGGGGATTGGGGGTTAAGGGAGGATGGTAGGATTGTTAGGATTGGGGTTAAGGAGGGAATGGGAGGATTGTGGGGATTGGGGGTTGGGGGGATGGGAGGATTGTGGGGATTGGGGGATTAAGGGGGTGGAAGGATTGTGGGGATTGGGGGTTTGGGGATGGGCGGATTGTGGGGATTGGGGGTTAAGGGGAGATTGGAGGATTGTTGGGAATGGGGGTGGGGGATGGGAGGATTGGGGGTTAAGGGGGGATGGGAGGATAGTGGGGATTGGGAGTTAAAGGGGTTGGAGGATTGTGGGGATTGGGGGTTGGGTGTGGGAGGATTGTGGGGATTGGGGGTTGGGGGTGGGAGGATTGTGGGTATTGGGGGTTGGGGGTGGGAGGATTGTGGGAATTGGGGGTTTAGGGGGTGGGTGGATTGTGGGGATTGAGGGTTAAGGGGGTGGGGCGGGAGCATTGTGGGGATTGAGGGTTAAGGGGGTGGGGCGGGAGCATTGTGGGGATTGGGGGTTAAGGGGGGACGTGAGGATTGTGGGGATTGGGGTTAAGGGAAGATGGGAGGATTGTGGGATTGGGGTTGGGGGTGGGAGAATTGTGGGGAATGTGGGTTAAGGGGGGATGGGAGGATTGTGGGGATTGGGGATTAATGGGGGGATGGGAGGATTTTGGGGATTGGGGGTTAATGGGGGGATGGGAGGATTGTGGGGATTGGGGGTTAAGGGAGGATGATAGGATTGTTAGGATTGGGGTTAAGGAGGGAATGGGAGGATTGTGGGGATTGGGGGTTGGGGGGATGGGAGGATTGGGGGTTAAGCGGGGATGGGAGGATAGTGGGGATTGGGAGTTAAAGGGGTTGGAGGATTGTGGGGATTGGGTGTTGGGTGTGGGAGGATTGTGGGGATTGGGGATTAAGGGGGTGGGGCGGGAGCATTGTGGGGATTGGGGGTTAAGGGGGAGGGAGGAGTGTGATGATTGGAGGTTAAGGGCGGGATGGGAGGATTGTGGGGATTGGGGGTTGGGGGTGGGAGGATTGTGGGGATTGGGGGTTGGGGGTGGGAGGATTGTGGGGATTGGGGGTTAAGGGAAGATGGGAGGATTGTGGGGATTGGGTGTTGGGGAGTGGGAGGATTGTGGGGATTGGGGGTTAAGGGAAGATGGGAGGATTGTGGTTATTGGGGGTTAAAGGGTGACGTGAGGATTTTGGGGATTAGGGTTAAGGGGAGATGGGAGGATTGTGGGATTGGGGTTGGTGGTGGGAGGATTGTGGGGATTGTGGGTTAAGGGGGGATGGGAGGATTGTGGGGATTGGGGATTAAGGGGGGTTGGGAAGATTGTGGGGATTGGGGGTGGGGGTGGGAGGATTGTGGGGATTGGGGGTTAAGGGAAGATGGGAGGATTGTGGGTATTGGGGGTTGAGGGGGGACGTGAGGATTGTGGGGATTGGGGTTAAGAGGAGATGGGAGGATTGTGGGATTGGGGTTGGGGGTGGGAGAATTGTGGGGAATGTGGGTTAAGGGGGGATGGGAGGATTGTGGGGATTGGGGTTTAAGGGGGGTTGGGAAGATTGTGGGGATTGGGGATTAATGGGGGGATTGGAGGATTGTGGGGATTGGGGGTTAAGGGAGGATGGTAGGATTGTTAGGATTGGGATTAAGGAGGGAATGGGAGGATTGTGGGGATTGGGGGTTGGGGGGATGGGAGGATTGTGGGGATTGGGGGATTAAGGGGGGTGGAAGGATTGTGGGGATTGGGGGTTGGGGGATGGGCGGATTGTGGGGATTGGGGGTTAAGGGGAGATTGGAGGATTGTAGGGAATGGGGGTGGGGGATGGGAGGATTGGGGGTTAAGGGGGTATGGGAGGATAGTGGGGATTGGGAGTTAAAGGGGTTGGAGGATTGTGGGGATTGGGGGTTGGGTGTGGGAGGATTGTGGGGATTGGGGATTAAGGGGGTGGGGCGGGAGCATTGTGGGGATTGGGGGTTAAGGGGGAGGGAGGAGTGTGATGATTGGAGGTTAAGGGGGGATGGGAGGATTGTGGGGATTGGGGGTTAAGGGAATATGGGAGGATTGTGGGGATTGGGGGTTGGGGTTGGGAGGATTGTGGGGATTGGGGGTTAAGGGAAGATGGGAGGATTGTTGGGATTGGGATTTGGGGGATGGGAGGATTATGTGGATTGGGGTTAAGGGGGGATGGGAGGATTGTGGGTATTGGGGGCTGGGGGTGGGAGGATTGTGGGGATTGGTGGTTAAGGGGGGTTGGTAGCATTGTGGGGATTGGGCGTTAAGGAGGGAATGGGAGGATTGTGGGGATTGGGGGTTAAGGGGGGGTGGGAGGATTGTGGGGATTGGGGTTTAAGGGGGGAATGGGAGGATTATGGGGTTTGGGGGTTATGTGGGGGTAGGATGATTGTGGGGATTGGGGGTTAAGGGGGTGGAAGGATTGTTGGGAATGGGGGTTGGGGAATGGGAGGATTGGGAGTTAAGGGGGGGCGATGGGAGGATAATGGGGATTTGGGGTTAAGGGGGGTGTGAGGATTGTGGGGATTGGGGATTACAGGGGATGGGAGGATTGTGGGGAGAGGGGGTTAAGGGGCAATGGGTTTCCTCCCACAGTCCAAAGATGTGCAGGTTAGGTGGATTGGCCATGGGGAATACAGGGATGGGGTGGATTGGCCGTGGGGAATGCGGGGATGGGGTGGATCTGGAAGGTCAGTGCAGAGCCTGATGGGTTGAATGCTCCCTTTCTGTAGTGTAGGATGCGAAGTGGATCTGTGCAGTTTCTGGATAAGGGCTGATTGAGATGGCAATAACATTCAGAGGACCTGTTGGTGATTTCTGTATCAAAGTGTCTGTTTTTGCCCAAACCATTGATTCTCCTGCTCCTCCGATGCTGCCTGACCGGCTGTGCTTTTCCAGCACCACACTTTTCGACTCTGATCTCCAGCATCTGCAGTCCTCGCTTTCTCCTAGCTCGATAGATAATGCAAGCCTCTGTACTACCAATCCCAAATTCTGATCTGAAAACCTGTCTCATCAATCAACCTTCCATCAGCCATCCCAAAGCCTTGTCCTGTGGAACACACCTTCAATCTTCTATGATAAAGACGCTATGCAAATGGTGTTACTATCTGACCCCTGGGGCTGTCAGGACCAATTACAATCGATTCTCACTTAATTTTTTATTCCTTCATGGGACATGTGTGTCACTGGCTGGGCCAGCTTTTATTCCCTGTCCCTAGCTGCCCCTTGAGAAGGTGGGGGTGAGCTGCAGTCCATGTGCTGTAGATAGACCCACAATGCCCCTAGGGAGGGAATTCCAGGATTTTCACCCAGCGACACTTTAGAAATGGTAAAATATTTCTAAGTCAGGGTGGTGAGGGGAACCTGCATGACGTAGTATTCTCATGTATCTGCTGCCCTTGTCCTTTTATATAGAAGTGGCCGTGGGTTTGGAAGGTGCTGTCTGAGGAGCTTTGGTGAGTTTCTGCAGAGCATCTTGTAGATGGTACACACTGCTGCTATGGAGCACCAATGGAGGGGATGTTTGTAGGTGTGCTGCCAATCAAGTGGCTGCTTTGTCCTGGATGGTGTTGAGCTTCTTGAGTGTTGTTGGAGCTGCCCCCATCCAGGGCAAGTGGGGAGTATTCCATCACACTCCTGACTTGTGCCTTGTAGATGGTGGACAGGCTTTGGGGAGTCAGGAGGTGGGTCACTTGCTACAGGATTCCTAGACTGTGTCCTGCTCTTGTAGCCACTGTGTTTATGTAGTGAGTTCAGTTGAGTTTCTGGTCAATGTTAACCCTGAGGTTGTGGTGGGGGGGGTTGGGATGGGGAGGGGTTCAGTAATGGCTGTGTCATTGAATAACAATCAGGCACAGAAGGCAGGAATGGTAAACACATTCACAAATCCAAAACCAGAACAATTGAACACTTCTCTAAGTCAATCAATAGTTGGTCAAACATATTGATCAGTCTCAGAGCTTTAAGTGTAAATGCAGAGAGCATTGGAAGATGGAGAGGTAGTGAGGGGTGTGAGGCAATGGAAGGTGAGGGAATCTATCGAGATGATGATGGTGATCGGTGGGGATAGTATAGACTGGGGTAACATCAATGTATAGGCTACAGTGCAAGGGTTAAAGGTCACTGGCACGACTTTGGCATAAACTGCTTGCTGTGAGGCTGCAGCAATGTTGGGGATGAATCGAAACAGCGGAACCAACCAGTGACTAACCTTCAGGACAAACAGTGTTTCCCGGGAGTTGCCTCGTGCTCTCATCGTTGGTATGTGTTTTGAAGTCTCAGTATTAATCAGTGCAGATTATGTCAATATCAGCAGTTTCTAAACTTACAGAAGACCCAGAGAATTCAAGCTCTGTGTTTTCAGTGAGGGACAAACCTCATTAATGCTGATACTGTTAATCATTCAGTAAGAGATACAATCACCTCATCCAACAGAGCCAGCAAGTCCAGCACATCGCCTGAGAGAGAGGGGGCTGCAGGAGGAGGAGGAGGAGAGAGCACAGAGAGGGGAGAGAGAGAGAGGTGGGGAAAGAGACAGGTGGGGAGACACAGAGGGGGAGAGATATGTGAAGGAAGAGGGTTTGTGGAAACAAAGAGGAAGGAAGGGGGCAGAGACAGGGGAAAATGAGAGAGGAAGAGAAGGGTAAGAGAGAGGAGGAGGGGGAGAGAGAGAGAGAGAAAAGAGCTAAAGAGAAAGGGGAGAGAGAGAGAGAAGAAGGAAAGTGATAGATTGCTGAGTGAGACAGGGTACAGAGAGGGAAGTGGGAGAGCGAGTGATGGAAGGGGAAGGAGAGAGAGATGAACTGGCAAGAGGGAGAGAGAAAGAGGAGGAAGGGAGAAGGAGGAGATAAAGACAGGGAGGTCATTAGGGAGAGATAGAGAGAGTGACTTTATAGAAAAACTTCAGACCATGTTGAAGATGATGTGCTAATCACTCGGAGTGAGTCCACACAGGCAGCTCTATGGATCTTTGCCAGGTGTTCAAAACCAGGAATACATTTCTCTCATCACAATCAGACAACTTGACTTCAGCCATAAATTCACACAGCGCAATGACCCTTCAGGCACTTAGCAGACAATAAATACCACAACCTTCTGATAAAAGATAAGACAGTTATTTATTCTTTCCCTGGCTTCTTGCTTCCTACTGAAGATCCAAGGAAATGGATTTATCACATCACCGGACAGAGGCACATTGTCCACACACTCCCAGGGCAGCGACAGCACGGGGTTAGAGACAGAGTAAAGCTCCCTCTACACTGTCCCCCATCAATCACTCCCAGGACAGGGTCAGGATGGGGTTAGGTACAGAGTAAAGCTCCCTCTACACTGTCCCCTATCAATCACTCCCAGGACAGGGTCAGTATGGGGTTAGGTACAGAGTAAAGCTCTCCCTACACTGTCCCCCATCAATCACTCCCAGGACAGGGTCAGTATGGGGTTAGGTACAGAGTAAAGCTCTCCCTACACTGTCCCCATCAAACACTCCCAGGACAGGGTCAGTATGGGGTTAGGTACAGAGTAAAGCTCTCCCTACACTGTCCCCCATCAAACACTCCCAGGACAGGGTCAGTATGGGGTTAGGTACAGAGTAAAGCTCTCCCTACACTGTCCCCCATCAAACACTCCCAGGACAGGGTCAGTATGGGGTTAGGTACAGAGTAAAGCTCCCTCTACACTGTCCCCCATCAATCACTCCCAGGACAGGGTCAGTATGGGGTTAGGTACAGAATAAAGCTCCCTCTACACTGTCCCCATCAAACACTCCCAGGACAGGGTCAGTATGGGGTTAGGTACAGAGTAAAGCTCCCTCTACACTGTCCCCATCAAACACTCCCAGGACAGGGTCAGTATGGGGTTAGGTACAGAGTAAAGATCCCTCTACACTGTCCCCCACCAATCACTCCCAGGACAGGGTCAGTATGGGGTTAGGTACAGAATAAAGCTCCCTCTACACTGTCCCCCATCAATCACTCCCAGGGCAGGGTCAGTATGGGGTTAGGTACAGAGTAAAGTTCCCTCTGCACCATGTTTCCTATTTCTACAGCGTGTTTCTCTTGCTGCTATCAGCTGTTGCTGGGCCAGTTGATGCCACTGGATTTCTGTTTGGCATGTTACGGCTTTGACTGGAATGAGAGATTGGGGTTTTATATCAGACGCACACTTGGAGCCAAAGAGAGGGGAGACCTTTATTTAAACTGACTGCCAACCAGCAGGTTGGGTAATGCCAACTGAAAAATGGCATTTTTTGCAACACAGCATCAGATTTCTGCATCCTGGCTCCTGGCACCCAGTTCATGGTTTAGCTCAGGACACCGTCCCCCAAGGATATGTTTCTCCACTCACCACGACCCGTCCTCCCTCACTGAAACATAAACCCTCCCTCACTGAAACCCCACTGAAACAGGAACTGTGTCCCAGTGAGAGTCAGCCCCTTCAGGAACTGTATCCCAGTGAGGGTCAGCCCCTTCAGGAACTGTGTCCCAGTGAGAGTCAGCCCCTTCAGGAACTGTATCCCAGTGAGAGTCAGCCCCTTCAGGAACTGTATCCCAGTGAGGGTCAGCCCCTTCAGGAACTGTATCCCAGTGAGAGTCAGCATCTTCAGGAACTGTGTCCCAGTGAGAGTCAGCACCTTCAGGAACTGTATCCCAGTGAGGGTCAGCCCCTTCAGGAACTGTATCCCAGTGAGAGTCAGCATCTTCAGGAATTGTGT
This sequence comes from Chiloscyllium plagiosum, assembly GCF_037043375.1. NCBI lineage: Eukaryota > Metazoa > Chordata > Chondrichthyes > Orectolobiformes > Hemiscylliidae > Chiloscyllium > Chiloscyllium plagiosum. The sequence continues at coordinate 2,827,614 of NW_028270180.1, forward strand.
CCCAGTGAGGGTCAGCCCCTTCAGGAACTGTGTCCCAGTGAGGGTCAGCCCCTTCAGGAACTGTATCCCAGTGAGAGTCAGCACCTTCAGGAACTGTATCCCAGTGAGAGTCAGCATCTTCAGGAACTGTATCCCAGTGAGAGTCAGCCCCTTCAGGAACAGTGTCCCAGTGTGAGACAGCACCTTCAGGAACTGTATCCCAGTGAGAGTCAGCCCCTTCAGGAACAGTGTCCCAGTCAGAGTCAGCACCTTCAGGAACTGTATCCCGGTGAGAGTCAGCCCCTTCAGGAACTGTGTCCCAGTGAGAGACAGCCCCTTCAGGAACTGTATCCCAGTGAGAGTCAGCACCTTCAGGAACTGTGTCCCAGTGAGAGTCAGCACCTTCAGGAACTGTATCCCAGTGAGAGTCAGCCCCTTCAGGAACTGTATCCCAGTGAGAGTCAACACCTTCAGGAACTGTATCCCAGTGAGAGTCAACACCTTCAGGAACTGTATCCCAGTGAGAGTCAGCACCTTCAGGAACTGTATCCCAGTGAGAGTCAGTCCCTTCAGGAACAGTGTCCCAGTGAGGGTCAGCACCTTCAGGAACTGTATCCCAGTGAGAGTCAGTCCCTTCAGGAACAGTGTCCCAGTGAGGGTCAGCACCTTCAGGAACTGTATCCCAGTGAGAGTCAGTCCCTTCAGGAACGTCCAAAGTTCAATGGTGCAATACCTTAGCAGGGATGACAGTGGAGGAACAATGGCGGATATTTCTGTGTATAATGCAGAAGTTGCAGGATCAGTTCATTCCAAAAAGGAAGAAAGATCCCAGGAGGAGGCATGGGCGGCCGTGGCTGACGAGGGAAGTTAAGAAACATACAAAGTTAAAAGAGAAAAAGTATAACATAGCAAAGATAAGTGGGAAAACTGAGGACTGGGAAGCTTTTAAAGAGCAACAGAGGATTACTAAGAAGGAAATACGCAGAGGAAAAATGAGGTACGAAGGTAAATTGGCCAATAATATAAAGGAGGATAGTAAAAGCTTTTTTAGGTATGTGAAAGGGAAAAAAATAGTTAAGACTAAAATTGGGCCCTTGAAGACAGAAACAGGGGAATATATTACGGGGAACAAAGAAATGGCAGAAGAATTGAATTGGTACTTCAGATCTGTGTTCACTGGGGAAGACACAAGCAATCTCCCTGAGGTAACAGTGGCCGAAGGACCTGAACTTAAGGGAATTTATTTTGCCAGGATTTGGTGTTGGAGAGACTGTTAGGTCTGAAGGTTGATAAGTCCCCAGGGCCTGATGGTCTACATCCCAGGGTACTGAAGGAGGTGGCTCGAGAAATCGTGGATGCGTTGGTGATTATTTTCCAGAGTTCGATAGATTCGGGAACAGTTCCTGCGGATTGGAGAGTGGCTAATGTTATACCACTTTTTAAGAAAGGTGGGAGAGAGAAAACAGGAAATTATAGACTAGTTAGTCTAACCTCAGTGGTGGGAAAGATGCTGGAGTCTATTATAAAGGATGAAATTACGACACATCTGGATAGTAATAACAGGATAAGTCAGAGTCAGCATGGAGTTATGAAGGGAAATCATGCTAGACTAATCTTCTGGAATTTTTTGAGGATGTAACTCTGAAGATGGACGAGGGAGATCCGGTAGATGTAGTGTACCTGAACTTTCAGAAAGCTTTTGATAAAGTCCCACATAGGAGGTTAGTGAGCAAAATTAGGGCACATGGTATTGGGGGCAAAGTACTAACTTGGATTGAAAGTTGGTTGGCTGACAGGAAACAAAGGGTAGTGATAAACAGTTCCATTTCGGAATGGCAGGCAGTGACCAGTGGGGTACCGCAGGGATCAGTGCTGGGACCGCAGCTTTTTACAATATATATTAATGATATAGAAGATGGTATTAGTAATAACATTAACAAATTTGCTGATGATACTAAGCTGGGTGGCAGCGTGAAATGTGAGGAGGATGTTAGGAGATTACAGGGTGACCTGGACAGGTTAGGTGAGTGGGCAGATGCATGGCAGATGCAGTTTAATGTGGATAAATGTATGGTTATCCACTTTGGTGGCAAGAACAGGAAGGCAGATTACTACCTAAATGGAATCAATTTAGGTAAAGGGGCAGTACAGAGAGATCTGGGTGTTCTTGTACACCATACAATGAAGGTAAGCATGCAGGTACAGCAGGTAGTGAAGAAGGCTAATAGCACGCTGGCCTTCATAACAAGAGGAATTGAGTATAGAAGCAAAGAGGTTCTTCTGCAGCTGTACAGGGCCCTGGTGAGACCACACCTGGAGTACTGTGTGCAGTTCTGGTCTCCAAATTTGAGGAAAGACATTCTGGCTATTGAGGGAGAGCAGCATAGGTTCACGAGGTCAATTCCTGGAATGGCGGGACTACCTTACACTGAAAGACTGGAGCGACTGGGCTTGTATACCCTTGAGTTTAGAAGACTGAGAGGGGATCTGATTGAGACATATAAGATTATTAAAGGATTGGACACTCTGGAGGCAGGAAACATATTTCCGCTGACGGGTGAGTGCCGAACCAGAGGACACAGCTTAAAAATACGGGGTAGACCATTTAGGACAGAGATGAGGAGAAACTTCTTCACCCAGAGAGTGGTGGCTGTGTGGAATGCTCTGCCCCAGAGGGCAGTGGAGGCCCAGTCTCTGGATTCATTTGAGAAAGAGTTGGATAGAGCTCTCAAGGATAGTGGAATCAAGGGTTATGGAGATAAGGCAGGAACAGGATACTGATTGAGGATGATCAGCCATGATCATATTGAATGGTGGTGCAGGCTCGAGGGGCAGAATGGCCTACTCCTGCACCTATTGTCTATTATCTATTGAACTGTATCCCAGTGAGAGACAGCACCTTCCGGAGAGGACAATCTGCAATGAGAGAGTGAGTGAGCATTGTCAGAGGATTTTATCCATTGATTTCCCTTACTGTTTTGTGAAAGGTGATAACCAGGAATAAGGGTCAATGTCAGTCTGAAATTGTAATCGGATGATCCCACTTCATATTTGAAATTGGATTAATATTTCAAACTAAACTCTGCAGAATTACTCATCCTCTGGGGAATGCCACCAAAGGTGCTGACAGGCTGACAGTCATTCTCACAGAAACACAATCCCAAAGTCAAGGCATTTGCTCGTTGAATCTGCACTGACAGGCTTCTGCTGAAGGTTTCTGATTGTTCATTTCAAAACTACAGAACTTTGACTGTTCCTCACATCTCCATCTCTGTCTGTCAAAGCTCGCTTCTCAACTGTCACAACACTTGGCCCAGTCACTGTACCCTCTCCCCCTCCCTCCACCCTCCTTTCTGTTCCACAATCCCTGCAATTACTTCTAGCATGTTACATACATAAGGCATTACCAACCCCTGTGCATGTCACAGGTTACATTTCAGATCCACTTTGATTTATGGTGCTGCTCTTTTACCCAGGTTTTGTCTATTGGTAGTTTGGGCGATCAGTAATCCACAGTCAAACAGTAAATCAGTCACAGGGTTTATTGTCCATGAGATAGGGCTCCATCTTTGATTACTGACCTCCCTCACTTACATTTCCATATCAACACAACACATACATGTGGGACGTTTTGGACTTTGGGGAGGGGATTTGCAATAGGATCCAACTGCTCGACACCAACATCGTTAGTGCATTCTTAATTAATGGGTGGGAATCAGAAAGCTTGCCAACCAGATCTGTAGTAGGGCAGGGCAGGTTACTCTCTCTTGTCTTGTGTCTGTGTTTGCGGAGTCCATCAGGAAGGATGCAAGTCTGGGAAGGGCGACCTGTGGATCAAAGCCTCCTTGTACATGGACTATGTCACCATTTTCTGCTTTGATCTGCAGTCAGTGGGCAGACCCATGAACATCTGCGACCAATTCAAACTGGCCACTGGCACCGAGGTAATTTGAGGCAAGAACAAAGCCATGTTCTTTGGGAACTGAGCTGACTGATCCTTTATCCCCTTCACCGTCAGGACAGATTACCTGAAGGTGCTGGGAATATGGTTTGGAGGGGCTGGGTGGTGCACAAAGTCTTGGGAAGAGTGCGCTGTCAAAGTGAAACAGAAGCTGGTCGTTTTGGTAGCACCACTTTCTCTCCATTGTGGGTGAAACCCTGGTCAGCAAGTGTATTCTACATGGCACAGGTCTGACCCATTCCCTGAAATCATGCTCTTGCAGTCACCCGAGCCATCTTCTACTTCTTCTGCTGGTCTAAGATGGACTGCGTCTGCAGGGACCCCAAGTACAAAACCCTGGATGGCCAGAGGAATGTTCCCAACATCATCCTCATCCTTTGTGTGCAGCAGCATCAAGCTGTACATAGACCCTTGATACACAAACACCAAGTCTCACTAAGTACTGAGGTTCTACCTGTCCTTGGTATTGCAAAAGATGGGACTGGTCTCACCACTGCGGAATCCTCCAAGTAGTTGGACCTTTCTGTATCACCTGTGCTTTGCGGAGAAATTTGCAAAGAGAAGCACCTTTGACCACAACTCCATCAGGAAGTGGTCAGAACACAGTGTCCCTGAGACCCTGTAAGAAAAGGACAGGATGGATCCTGTCGTGTGGCTCCCTGAACAGACTGTCAAAGTCATTGGGCAGAACGCTTCATCACCAGATCTTTCCAACAAGCACCACAGAGTGACAGGGTTACACACTGTACCCCACAGAGTGACAGGGTTACACACTGTACCCCACAGAGTGACAGGGTTAGATACTGTACCCCACAGAGTGACAGGGTTACACACTGTACCCCACAGAGTGACAGGGTTATACACTGTACCCCACAGAGTGACAGGTTATACACTGTACCCCACAGAGTGACAGGGTTACACACTGTACCCCACAGAGTGACAGGTTATACACTGTACCCCACAGAGTGACAGGGTTAGATACTGTACCCCACAGAGTGACAGGGTTAGATACTATACCCCACAGAGTGACAGGGTTAGATACTGTACCCCACAGAGTGACAGGGTTAGATACTATACCCCACAGAGTGACAGGATTAGATACTGTACCCCACAGAGTGACAGGGTTACACACTGTACCCCACAGAGTGACAGGGTTAGATACTATACACAACAGAGTGACAGGGTTAGATACTGTACCCCACAGAGTGACAGGGTTACACACTGTACCCCACAGCGTGACAGGGTTAGATACTATACCCCACAGAGTGACAGGGTTATACACTGTACCCCACAGAGTGACAGGGTTACACACTGTACCCCACAGAGTGACAGGGTTACACACTGTATCCCACAGAGTGACAGGGTTACACACTGTACCCCACAGCGTGACAGGGCTAGATACTATACCCCACAGAGTGACAGGGTTACACACTGTACCCCACACAGTGACAGGGTTACACACTGTATCCCACAGAGTGACAGGGTTACACACTGTACCCCACAGCGTGACAGGTTATACACTGTACCCCACAGAGTGACAGGGTTACACACTGTACCCCACAGCGTGACAGGGCTAGATACTATACCCCACAGAGTGACAGGGTTACACACTGTACCCCACAGAGTGACAGGGTTACACACTGTACCCCACAGAGTGACAGGGTTACACACTGTACCCCATTGAGTGACAGGGTTACACACTGTACCCCACAGAGTGACAGGGTTACACACTGTACCCCATTGAGTGACAGGGTTACACACTGTACCCCACAGAGTGACAGGGTTACACACTGTACCCCACACAGTGACAGGGCTAGATACTATACCCCACAGAGTGACAGGGTTATACACTGTACCCCACAGAGTGACAGGGTTACACACTGCACTCCACACAGTGACAGGGTTACACACTGTACCCCATTGAGTGACAGGGTTATACACTGTACCCCACACAGTGACAGGGTTATACACTGTACCCCACAGAGTGACAGGGTTACACACTGTACCCCACTGAGTGACAGGGTTACACACTGTACCCCACACAGTGACAGGGTTACACACTGTACCCCACAGAGTGACAGGGTTATACACTGTACCCCACAGAGTGACAGGGTTACACACTGCACCCCACAGAGTGACAGGGTTATACACTGTACCCCACAGAGTGACAGGGTTACACACTGTACCCCACAGAGTGACAGGGTTATACACTGTACCCCACAGAGTGACAGGGTTACACACTGCACCCCACAGAGTGACAGGGTTACACACTGTATCCCACAGAGTGACAGGGTTATACACTGTACCCCACAGAGTGACAGGGTTACACACTGTACCCCACAGAGTGACAGGGTTACACACTGCACCCCACAGAGTGACAGGGTTATACACTGTACCCCACAGAGTGACAGGGTTACACACTGTACCCCACAGAGTGACAGGGTTAGATACTATACCCCACACAGTGACAGGGTTACACACTGTACCCCACAGAGTGACAGGGTTACACACTGTACCCCCAGAGTGACAGGGTTACACACTGTACCCCACACAGTGACAGGGTTACATACAGTACCCCACAGAGTGACAGGGTTAGATACTATACCCCACACAGTGACAGGGTTACACACTGTACCCCACAGAGTGACAGGGTTATACACTGTACCCCACAGAGTGACAGGGTTACACACTGTACCCCACACAGTGACAGGGTTACACACTGTACCCCCCAGAGTGACAGGGTTATACACTGTACCCCGCAGAGTGACAGGGTTAGATACTGTACCTTACAGCGTGGGAGGGTTACACACTGTACTCCACAGAGTGACAGGGTTACATACAGTACCCCCCAGAGTGACAGGGCTATACACTGTACCCCACAGAGTGACAGGGTTACATACTGTACCTTACAGCGTGACAGGTTATACACTGTACCCCACAGAGTGACAGGGTTACATACTGTACCTCACAGCGTGACAGGTTATACACTGTACCCCACAGAGTGACAGGGTTATACACTGTACCCCACAGAGTGACAGGGTTACATACTGTACCTTACAGCGTGACAGGTTATACACTGTATCCCACAGAGTGACAGGGTTATACACTGTACCTCACAGCGTGACAGGGTTACATACTGTACCTCACAGCGTGACAGGTTATACACTGTACCCCACAGAGTGACAGGTTATACACTGCACCCCACTGAGTGACAGGGTTACACACTGTATCCCACAGAGTGACAGGGTTACACACTGTACCCCACAGCGTGACAGGTTATACACTGTACCCCACAGAGTGACAGGGTTACACACTGTACCCCACAGCGTGACAGGTTATACACTGTACCCCACAGAGTGACAGGGTTACACACTGTACCCCACAGCGTGACAGGGTTACACACTGTACCCCACAGAGTGACAGGGTTACACACTGTACCCCACAGCGTGACAGGGTTACACACTGCACCCCATAAAGTGACAGGGTTACATACAGTACCCCATAAAGTGACAGGGTTATACACTGTATCCCACAGAGTGACAGAGTTAGATACTGAACCCCATAAAGTGACAGGGTTAGATACTATACCCCACACAGTGACAGGGTTAGATACAGTACCCCACAGAGTGACAGGATTACACACTGTACCCCACACAGTGACAGGGTTAGATACTGTACCCACCAGAGTGACAGGGATACACATGTACCTGACAGAGTGACATGGTTAGATACTGTGTGCAACCGGTATATATGTCATAGAGATGTACAGCACGGAAACAGACCCTTCGGTGCAACTCGTCCAGGCCGACCTGATATCCCAACCCAATTTAGTCCCACCTGCCAGCACCCAGCCCATATCCCTCCAAACCCTTCCTATTCATATACCCATCCAAATACCTCTTAAATGTTGCAATTGTAACAGCCTCCACCACTTCCTCTGGCAGCTCATTCCATACACGTACCACCCTCTGCGTGAAAAAGTTGTCCCTTAGGTCCCTTTTATATCTTTCCACTCTCACCCTAAACCTATGCCCTCTAGTTCTGGACCCCCCTACCCTGGGTGGTAAAGACCTTGTCTATTTACCCTATCCATGACCCTCATAATTTTATAAACCTCTATGAGGTCACCCCTCAGCCTCCGACCCTCCAGGGAAAACAGCCCCAGCCTATTCAGCCTCTCCCTACAGCTCAAACCCTCCAACACTGGCAACATCCTTGTAAATCTTTTCTAAACCCTTTCAAGTTTCACAACATCTTTCCAATAGGAAGGAGACCAGAATTGCACGCAATATTCCAACAGTGGCCTAACCAATGTCCTGTACAGACGCAACATGACCTCCCAATTCCTGCACTCAATACTCTGGCAAATAAAGGAAAGCATACCAAACGCCTTCTTCACTATCCTATCTACCTGCAACTCTACCTTCAATGAAATGTTGATTAGATTAGGCCTGTACTCATTGGAGTTGAGAAGAATACGAGGTTTCTTTACTGAATCAGGCCTGTCAACTCCTCTCAGAGGTTTGTCACTGTTGAAAGATTGTTTGCCCTTGTGGGAGAGCCTTGGACCAGAAGAGACCATCATCTCAGAATAAATGGCCATCCATTGAGGACAAAGATGAGGAATTTCTCCTCTCAGAAGGTAATGAATCTGTGGAATTCTTTCCCACAGAGGGATATCGAGGCTGGGTCATTCAGTATGGTCAAGGCTGAGACAGACAGATTTTTAATCAGGAAGGGAATCAAGGATCATGGGGAAAGGGCTCAGAGTGACACAGTGAGGGAGGAAGGGCTGAGAGTGAGGGAGGGAGAGATCAGAGTGAGTGGGCTCTCTGACAGTGAGTGAGAGGAATGTGAGAATACAGCCGAGTACAGGCTCTGAGCACACTGTGTCTCTTGCTGTGATGTTCCAGTGAGCGTTACTGGGGCAACCCAAGCTACAGTATTGAAGGGCAGATTGTCCTGGAAGTGGATCAGAGATGGACCATGAGGGTTCTCTGGGGCTGTCCCTGTCTACGGGTATGGCCTGTGTGTGTCTGGTGACCATGGAGTGTGTGCTGAGATGTTGGTGTTCAGTGTCTAACACAGAGATCTGTGTGAGCAGGTGGGGAGCTGAAATCACTAAGTTCCCATTCTGGCTCCCATGTCAAGATTTGCAGCATTGAGTTTGTTTGATGTTTTTGGTGAGACAGGAAGCTGAATATTAATGAGCTGCATTGAGCTGTTAACTCACTCTGCCTCATGGGAAAGTCAGCAGAAGCATCAAAGATGGATTGGATGTTCCTGGTGTCGTGAGGTCTCTCTCTGGACCTCTTGGGGATTCTGCTAAAAGTCTCAGCTGAGTCGATGCTCCTCATAGCCCTATCAAATTCCATCCACCATCTTTACAGCGACCACTGCCCACCTGCCAGTATCTCACAGAGCGATGGTGATTGAGGAAGCAGCCTGGATCTCTGACTGGACCATCATGCAGTGATGATGGCATAGAGTTCAGAGTGTGGTGAAGGACAAGGACAGAACCCCCCCCCCATTCCTGGTCCTCACCTTCCACCCCACCAACCTCCGCATACAACGTATCATCCTCTATTTCCTCCACCTCCAAACGGACCCCATCACCAGAGATAGATTTCCATCCCCACCCCTATCAGCGTTCCAGAGAGACCATTCCCTCCATGACTCCCTCGTCAGGTCCACACACCCCACCAGCCCATACCCTACTCCTGGCACCTTTCCCTGCCACTGCAGGAAGTGCAGAACCTGCACCCACACCCCTCCCCTCACCTCCATCCAAGGCCCCAAGGGATCCTTCCACATCGGTTGGAAATTTACCTGTACCTTTACTAATGTCATCTATTGCATCCGTTGCACCCGGTGTGGTCTCCTCTACATCAGGGAGACAGGATGCCTTCTTGTGGATCGTTTCAGAGAAATCTCTGGGACACCTGCACCCACCAACCCCACTGCCCTGTGGCTGAACACTTCAACTCCCCCTCCCACTCCATCAAGGACATACAGATCCTGGGCCTCCTCCACCGCCGAACCCTTACCACCCAATGCCTGGAGGAGGAACACCTCATCTTCCGCCTTAAGACCCTGCAACCACATGGGATAAATGTGGATTTCAACAGCTTCCTCATTTCCCCATCCCCTAACATTATCCCAGTCCCAAGCCTCCAACTCGGCACTGCCTTCCGGACCCATCACTCCCCCCCTGACCTGTCACCTTCTCCCTCACCTTTATCCACCTATTGCTTTCCCAGCTACCTCCCTCCAATCCCAGCCCCCTCCCATTTATCTCTCAGCCCCCTTGGCCCACAAGCCTCATTCCTGATGAAGGGCTTATGCCCGAAACGTCGACTCTCCTGCTCCTCGGATGCTGCCTGACCTGCTGCGCTTTTCCAGCACCACACTCTCGACTCTGATCTCCAACATCTGCAGTCCTCACTTTCCCCTCTGTGGCATAGAGTTCCCCAGATGGAGAAACCTTTTCCATCAGATGATGGGTTTTTGGGCTGCTACATGGGATCCTGCCTCTTGGAGACTTCAGGTGACCATCATTGGACCAAAACTCTCTCATTGTGAGCAGCGATTTCCCCTGGTTTTCAGGAAGCCGAGGGCAAGAACAGGCAGCGACTTCACATCTCGGCAGAGCCCTCTACAATCAGCAGGGGCTGTGTTAAAGTAGAAATGAGCGTTTCCTTATGTCAGTCCCATTCACCCAGGAAGGAATGGGTTAAAATAATCACACCTGATTAAAATCAGTGACATGCAGATATAGCAATCACTGATCCCTTCTGACAAACACAGCAACATGAGTAAAATAAGGAGCCTACACTTACTGAATAGGATAAAAATGATACAATTAAGAAACCTTTATTACTACAATCAGAACTGGCCTGAAGGCAACAGCCTGAATTTCAGATGCATTCATTGCTTATCACTCCTGTTATAGAACTAGCACCATCTTCCTAATGACACCAGTGTCACCATCTTCCAAGAGAAATAGCTTCCACTCTTCAACGAGTCTCTGGAGATGAATATTGTAACTTTTTTTTATGATGTGAAATTAGCTGTCTAGGCTTCTGGGCAATTTATAGATGGAAGATCCTTATATATCACGGAGGCGAATGACAATAAAATGTGCATTATACTTAGCAATTTAAATTTTTGTCAAAATGCATTTGGTGCTGGTTAGTCAAGCACAGATGGGACATTCAATTTGAGTTGATTCGAGGTTCCACTAGCTTCCTTGAGAAGGGTGTTTGTGCCTCCAAATCTGATCATACACTTTCCTCATTCTTCCTTCACCCAGACTACCTGCTTGTCCACAACAGCACCAGCTTACCAAAGGAGTTCAGTAAGTGAACGTATCGCAGGGAATTCATTGGAGTTTAACCAATTGCGTTGATCTATTTGGTGCATGGTTTTAGATTTCAGAACATTCCACTTACCGCATCCACTCCCCCTGCTCAGGACTGTTTATTGCAACATAGTGCACTGGAGCCAAAACACAGTCCCTTTTGAATTTAGGAATACAGGAAATGGGATTATGTGGCTGTTCAGACATGTCCCATTGGTTAATACTATGACAGGTGATCTGTTATGGCCTTCGGTCTCAATGGCTATTCTCTTATTCTGAGCCCCCTGTGTCCCTGGTCTGGACCCCCACTCACAACCATAATGAGACCATTAGACACAGGAGCTGCAGTAGGCCATTCAGCCCACAGAGTCGACTCCACCATCCAATGGGATCATGGCAGCTCTGAGAATCCACTTTCCTGCCCTTTCCCCATCACCCTCGATTCCCCTTCCTGATTAAACATCTGTCTCTCTCAGCCTTGAATTATCCTTAATGACCCAGCCTCGACAGCCCTCTGTGGTAAAGGATTCATAGACTCACCACCCTCAGAAAAGAAATTCCTCATCCTCATCCCTGTCTTAAATGGGCAATCACTTACTCTGGCCCTCGACCCTCCCACAAGGGTAAACTATCTTTCGACACTTACCCTGTCAAGGCCTCGAAGTATTTTGTATGTTTCAATAAAGACACATCTCACTCTTCTAAACTCCAATGAGCACAGGCCCAGTCTACTCCACATTTCCTCATATGCCAGTCCCTCCATCCCTGGGATCAGCTGAGTCAACCTTCTCTGGACTGCTCCCAATGCCGGTGTATCTTTCCTCAGATACAGGCTCAGAACTGGTCAGTTTGTTCATGGTAAATGAGGACTGAGTGGCAATCAGGACATTTGGAGAATTTAACACCTGTGAATTGTGCTATTGGGTCCATTCTTGATTGTCCACATTACCCCCTGAAGCTTTGGTGGTCATTTAATGGGAAAGAATGAACCTGTCGGAGTTACTGATCAAAGAAACCTCGAGTTTGCAACCACACTGAGCACTTGGTGCCTTTCCTTGGTCTGTTGGCGCTGAATGACTCAAGGAGTTTACTTTTTCAGTAATTTCACTCATAGTGAAGGGAAATTAAACACTTTTCTTCCATATCTGCTGTCCTACATTTGCATCAGTGAAGGAGTGAACACAGTGTAACAATATGCAGTCATTAGTCACGGTGATTCATTGGAATGCCAGCAGCACAGCCATACTCAAAAGATAGCACCAGCTCAGGAACTAAATCTGCCGGGACCGCTTCATAATCCTCCCCATGGAACGGTGAGTGCTCCAGCTGTTAATAACCACGTGTGCATTAGGAAACGGAAGCCTGTGTACATGCAGCCTGCCACACCTTGTGTTTTCAGCTTGGTTCACCTGGGCCTACTCAAAATTCTAACAGCTCCAACACCTTTTCCTGCCAGTCCACCCCTCCTCCCTTCTCCATCTCTCTTCCCCTCATCCCCTCACTGAGTCTTCCCCATCACAGGAGTATCCCACAGCGAAAGGACTCAGTCAACTTCATGTGATTATTTTATTGAAATGCACCAGCAGTAAGCTACACCAATGGATCTCTCCAGCCTTCAAAACACAGTAAAAAACCGCAGCAGATTCAAATTGAATTCAAACACATTCAATGAATGCTTTAAACTCAGAAAAGAACAGTCCAATGCTCTTTGCCACTGTCCTGTAAGGGATGATTGAGTTGCCGGGGTTGATATCCCGTGGGGTTTAGAAGAATGTCTAATATATAAATATGTCAATATTAAAAATATCTACAATAGTTAAGAAGCTAAAGGCAGTAAAGTTGAAAAACTGACCCCCCTTTGGGGAATCTAAAACATGGGGACCACACTCTTAGAAAAATTGATCTCCATTATAGACTGAGATGAGGAGACATTTCTTCATGTGAAAGGTTGCAAACTTTTTGGAATTTAATTGTTGCGTATATTCAGGAGAGAGATTTATCGATCTTTTGGGTAGGTATAGGATTCTGGGATTTGGGCAATGGGAAGGTCAGCTTGTTGAATGAGGGTCTCCTAATTCTTGGACTTTCTTTTAAGTCTGAGAGCATTGATATTCAAGGGGGAATCTTAAACAATTGTTATTACATATACTGTCAATAGGTAGATACAGAAGGATCTAGATAGAGAGTTATCGACACGTTTTCATCTTGCATTAATATTTTTCGTGACTCTGGGAGATAGCTGAGTCTGCTTTATCATTTCCCAGGAGGATCCCAATCTGATTAACTAACCAGAAGATAAGTTTAATGAACACATTCAGCCCCTTTTGATATTCTTTCACTGGTGGCCACAGATTGCCGGGATTTTCATCACAGTCAATCAGATGGAAAGTATTTGTCATACATCCAAGTGTACACACCACATGGCCACTGTCTGTTCAAAGCCAGTATGACTCCTCAATCTGGCCGGTACTTTAAAACTCTTGCACAGCAACATGCCAGAATTTCCAATGATTTCAATAGCAAGTGGAGAAATATAAAAAGCTCTGATTTGCTAAAATCTGTCCTGTATTGTTGCAGAGTTGATATCTCATCATTGCCTCCCTGACAGAGAAAGAGATGAAATTCTCTCAGCCCTGATCTTGTGTGAAATGAAAAACTGAGGTAGGTTAAGCGAAAGAGAAGGAGATCACATTCACAGCATCAGCCACCAAACAGAAATCTTCCGAATCAAATAACCTGCGATTTCCAACAAGACACTCATCCTTCTCTGCTGCCCTGCCAAACGAGATGATTGGTCAAGCAATAATGCAGCAATTGTCTCCCTACAGGGAGCACTGTCCAAGAATCACTCCGACTTCATTACTGATCAGTGTTACCACTCACTGGGGCCAGTGTGCTGTAAGTCCAGCCCCTTTCCTCCTGTCATTCTCTACCAAAGTAAAGCAAGAGTAGGCCATTCAGCCCTTCAAGCCTGCTCCACCATTCAATCTGACCATAGTTCCCCACTTTCTCCCTATATCCGTTGATCCATTTAGCCCTAAGACATATATCTAACTCCTTCATGAAACCAGTCGATGCAGACACTGGGATTGCTCTCCTTATGGCATGCAGAGTTTTTTTGGGTTGGGGAGAGGTTTTATGGAGGGAAAGCAGACAAAAAGAACATATTGTCACTGGCCCAAGATTCCAATTGTCGCTTCAGATCACTGGCTAAGGATCGAGGGTCGAGATAAGAAATGATTTGTCTCAGTTGGAATCCGCTGCCTTACCAGGTGATGGGAGTTGACTCAACAGGAATTTCCTGATGAAGGGCTTTTGCCTAAAATGTCGATTCTCCTGTTCCTCGGATGCTGCCTAACCTGCTGTGCTTTTCCAGCATTACTCTAATCTTGACTCTAATCTCCAGCATCTGCAGTACCCACTTTCGCCTAGGAATTTTCAAATGGGGATCAGATAAATACTTCACAAAAAAATAACTGCATCTCCCAAGGGGGAAGGGTAGGGAGAGTGGGACCAATTCTTTTGAAGGAGCCAATGTAGCTGCACTGGCCATAAGCCTCTTTCTGCCCATCCCTAATTGTCCAGAGGGCAGTTAGGAGTCACCTGCATCAGATGGGCCAATGTCATAAGTGGGCCAGACCAGGTTAGAATGGCAGATTTCCTCTGCAAAGGATCACAGTGAACCAGACAGGTTTGTCTGACAATCAGCAATGGTTTCCTCAGAATTAGCCTTTTACTTTAAGATTTGTGTTGAATTAAAATTCCACCATCCCCAGATGAATAATCTAGTGAGGGTACGAACGGGTCATCACCTCCCCTTGTAACAACAGAGAGAGAGAGAGAGAGAGACTCACTGCCAGTGACTGCAGGAGGAAGTAGATGCTGGATCCTGCTGCTAGGAACAGGTTAGGTCATGATTGGAATACCACAGTGAATTCTCATCTCAATGCTATAAGAAAGATGTTGTGAAACTTGAAAAGATTTACAAAGATGTTGCCAGGGTTGGAGGGTTTGAGCTATAGGGAAAAGCTGAATAGGCTGGGGCTGTTTTTCCTGGAGCGTTGGAGGCTGAGGGGTGACCTTATAGAGGTTTACAAAATTATGAGGGGCATGGATAGGATGAATAGATAAAGTCTTTTCCCTGGGGTAGGGGAGTCCAGAACTAGAGGGTATAGGTTTAGGGTGAGAGGGGAAAGATATAAAAGAGACCTAAGGGGCAACTTTTTCACACAGAGGGTGGTACGTGTATAGAATGAGCTGCTAGAGGAAGTGGTGGAGGCTGGTACAATTGCAACATTTAAAAAGCATCTGAATGGGTATATGAATAGGAAGGGTTTAGAGGGATATGGGCCAAGGGCTGGCAAATGGGACTAGATTAGTTTTGGATGTTTGGTTGGCGTGGATGGGTTGGGCTGAAGGATCTGTTCCCATGCTGTTTGACTCTATGAGTCTATAACAACAAGAACAGCAATACTCCCTGATAGTGTCTTTACATCCATCAAATAGATGAATAGAGTTGTGTTTTACAGAGCATCTTTAAAGGACAAAGGGGGTGCCTGAGAGGCTGAAATGTATCAAAAGTGATCCAGGATGAGAGTGAGCTGTTGTGCTGGAGAAATGTGCAAAGAAACCGTGGAGAGATTTCGAATCACAGAGGAGAATCGAGAGTTGCTTGGGAACTAATGTGGGCCAGTGAGCACAGAGGTTGAAGGGGCAATGTTGTTTATGACGCCTCTTGCAGCTGAAGAGCTTCCAATGACCAATAACTCCATTCTCTGGGCTATCATCAGAGGAATCATGAACAGTCACAACTCGAGGTGTTGATGGAACCCAGATCACATGAAATAATAGCAACTCTTTAAAGAAAAGCGAGGAGAAAAATACAATTCAGATCTTTTTGAA
This sequence comes from Chiloscyllium plagiosum, assembly GCF_037043375.1. Taxonomy (NCBI): domain Eukaryota; kingdom Metazoa; phylum Chordata; class Chondrichthyes; order Orectolobiformes; family Hemiscylliidae; genus Chiloscyllium; species Chiloscyllium plagiosum. The sequence continues at coordinate 2,843,816 of NW_028270180.1, forward strand.
AACAGCAATAGAAAGGTCATTTGGAGGCAGCAGTCAGAGGTTGCTTTGTACTTGCTCGATCCCTGGGGTATTTACAAAGACTGGACTATTCTATTCAGTAACTAACAGAGACTCACAGCCACTGCTGTCTGCTGCTGATAACTCACAATTCAGGCATCATCTCCCGTACTGAGCCCACAGGCCAAACCCTGGACTTCTTTCTCTCTCACACACACACAGTCCAGTCCATCCTTTATTCTTTTACATTCAAGAGTTGCTTTGTGAAAAGACAGAAGGGAGAAAGAACAGTTTGCCAGATATCTGCAAACTGGAGCCCAACATATGCAGATGCGACCTCTATTTAAATAAGAGGGCAGAGTTGCTGTTTGTTTAACATGTGCTGCACAGTCAGAATGTTCTGAATTGACAACAGCAACACATTTTCAGAATCACTGGAGTCTTTGATCTGTGACTGCTAACTTAAAACTGTCTTGTCCACTCCTTCCAAAATCCCCGCTCCGTTTGGCATCGAGTGGTCATTGGCTGTGCCGGGGTCAATGATTCCCAGGTGATGCCATGCTATCTGGGGTCACAAAGCTGCTCTGAATAGTGCTCCTGTTCTCAGTCGCACATACACACTATCTCCATGCCCCCTGCTCAAATACTGCCCACGTTTGGTGTGGTATTGGCTGGGTAAGGTGAGGCACAAGTGGTGCATAGACATTGGATGTTCAGCTGAATTGGCTCATTTCTTTGTAAAGGCCTTTGTGTAAAACGTGTAAACCCCAGCCTGGAACCTGCAGAATGCTTGCATTTTTTTTTGTAAATATATTTATTAGCAAATTTTTTTAACTTTACAAACATATAAAATTAGTGAAAAATACAATCAATAACAAATATCAGTATAATAAAAAAGAAAAAAACACACAAATTACAATACAACTACTGTCTACTAACAACTAACCTACTCTATAATACAAAACAAACCCTAACACTGCGCAAAGCAGCACCAATGAATAAGGAAATAATGAATAGATCAAAAAAAGAAAGAAATGCAAAAAACGAACAAAAAAACCCACAAAATACAGAACAGCTATGCTCACAAACAAAGGAAAGGGAGCAGAATGCCTGCATTTTAAAAATATCTGAAAATTAAAAAGCTTGTCTTGGTGTTGGTGATCCTGGGACAGCAGTGTTGTCATTCCATTCCCACAGTGGGGATTTCCCAGGGAGAGTAACACCTCACGGAGATCTTGCACAGCCCTGAAGCTGTGCCTCAGACTCCAAACTTGAAAAGAAGACAAGCTCCTTTTCAATTAATTTCTTTTTATCCTTATTGTACCTCAAGATGGTGCCAGATTGTGGCGACAAAACACATTCCACTGTATCTTCGAGGTAGATGGACAATAAATCACTCACTCGGTTTCCAGTACTCCCCATGTCTGGTGCTTATTGCCTGCTGGAGGTGGAGACATTTATAAAGAATACTCCTCTATTTCTGTTTGTGGTTTGGTTTGGTCACCATGCTGGTGTGCACTCTGCACTGGCACCATCAGGCTGCCTGAACAGAGAGGTTACAGACTGTGCCTATCCACCCCAAGGGAGCAGGGCTCCCAGCCGAGCGTTGGCCTGTACAGTAACCCTGTGTGAAAACTCCAGGCAGTGATGCTGCTGGAAGCTGTAGCCCGTGGTCCCTGGGCTCTGTCTGAGTTGGAGGTTGTGGTTATCAGCTGGTCCTTTCCCTGAACTATCCTCCATGCACTCTCTCTGGGATGAGCTGTGAAACAGATGGCTCCTGTCTTCTCTCAAACGGGTGTCTGCTCTTTGTCTTGGGGCCTGTACACCTCCCTCAACCAACAACACTCAGCAAGGATTATCTGTTTATCACCTCATTGCTGTTTATGGGATCCTGCTGTGCCCAAGCAATCTGCTCTATTTCCTACATTACTGCAACGGGCTTCTGACCTTGGCTGTAAATTGTTTTGGGACATCATGCAAGGTGCTAGGGAAATGAAAGTTTTCCTTGTTTTCTCGGCAGTGTCTTAGTGACCAACCAGGAGGCGGAGGGTTTGATTCCCTCAGGGCCAGCTGAAATGAGAAGTTCAGAGCCTGCCCCACCTCCCCTGGAACCATTTCCCCAGGCATTCCTCTAACAGCCCTCACTCTTGGTGTTTGTGTCCCTCCTGTCTCTCTCTCTGTCTCTCTCTCTCTCTCTCTCTGTCTCTCTCTCTGTCTCTCTCTCTGACTCAGGGTCAATAATGAGCGAGAGAGGAGACACAATCTCCCAATGTGCTCTGACAACCACCAACCACATTTCAATGTTAAAAACCAATCAGTGTTCAGCAAGCTCCCACTGTATGGGTGCTGGTCCAGGGGAAAGTATTAGCCGGGGAAGAGTCGTACCTTGGGATCTTCTCAGATCCCCTCAGAAGCCAGGCATGGCATCAGTTTAATGTGGAATGCCAACTGCAGAGTTTCCTCCAGTGCAGCTCTCCCTCGGGACGGTACTGCAGACATCCTGCTTGCTCAGATCTCGGGAGTATTGTCTAAACTCACAATTGCAAAGGACAGAGCCTGAGCCCACAGCTCAGCCACTCACCCCTAGGTCATCTCATGTCTCAGTAATGTAACCCCCACAGACACAAAGATCCCCTCCAGGTTATTCCAACCTTTTGAACAAAGGTCTCCTTTTCCACAAATGAATTCACCTCCTTGGTAATAAATGGTGTGTGTGTGTGTGTGTGACAGTGTGTGTGTGTGAGACAGTGTGTGTGAGAGAGAGAGAGAGAGCGCAAGACTGCAAATTCTCATGGCTGATTGTTTCCTTTGCAAATGAGCAGAAGGCTTCTCAGAGTGAGAAACAGTGCAGATGGTGAAAGGAATCCAGTCAGCATGGGATCTGGTTGGAAGCTCCGTCCCTGTGCTGGGTTCTCACGCCTGGCCCTGTCAGCATTGCTCTGGGTTAAACATTCACAAACTCACTAAAACCCTGTCACTAAAATCCAGTGTGAAACGCCAAACTGTGTTTACACTCCGAAACACCACCTTGCATTCCCCATGTCCTACTCCTGGTTTCCTGGTGAAGCAGTTTACACCTTGTTCTCTGTCAGTTACTGACCAAACACACAGCAGCTGACAGTGCAGAGTTTTCCCTCACACTGAGACCCAACCGCCATCATGGTGGGGATGGAGGGAAGGGGAGAGAGAGAGAAGGAGAGAGGAAGGGAGGGAGATAGAAATGGATGGACTGAGTGGAGGATGAAGAGAAAGAGAAAGAAGGCAAGGAGGAAGGGAGACGCTCATTTTGCAATCCAAAGACCGTAAGAAATATGAACATGAGTAGGCCATTCGGCCCCTCGAGTCTGCTCCTGCCCTTTCCTGGGTTCCCTGACTAGTCAAGAATCTCTCTGTCTCAGCCTTAAATATCCACTCGGACTCTGTGTCCACAGCTTTCGGTGGTAAGGAGTTTCAAAGCCTCACAATCCTCAGAGAAGCAATTCCTCCTCATCTCCGTCTGAAACTGGTGCCTTTTTATCCTGAGACTGTTCTCTCTGGCCCTAGACTCTCCCATGAGGGGGAGCACCCTCTCAGCATTGCTCCTGTCAAACCCCTTAAGAATCTGATATGTCTCAATGAGATTATCTCACACTCTTCTAAACTCCAGGGGAGTAGAATCTTAAACTGTTTAACCTTTGCTCATAAGACAGTCCCCCTTTCACACGAGGGATTATTCTCCTGAACTCCCTCTGAACTGCCTCCAGTGACATGTATTTTTTCCTCAAATAAGGGCATCAAAATGCTCACAATGCTCCGGGTGTAGTCTCAACAACATCTTGTACGGTTACTGTCAGACTTCTCATCTCTTACACACCTTCCTGATGCCCCTGTGTGCTACCTTTCTAGAACATAGAACATTACAGTGGAGTACAAGCCCTTGGGCCCTGGATGTTGCACCGACCTGTGAAACCAATTTGAAGCCCAGCTAATTACACTATTCCATTTTCGTCCATATGTTTATCCAATGGCCACTTAAACGCCCTTAACATCAGAGAGTCTACTCCTGTAACAGGCAGTGCGTTCCATGTTCCTACTACTCTCCGAGTAAAGAAACTACCTCTGACATCTGTCCAATATCTATCACCCCTCAATTTAAAGCTATACCCCTTCGTGCTCGCCGTCATCATTCTTGGAAAAAGGCTCTCCCTGTCCACTCTATCTAACCCTCTGATTATCTAATATGTCTCTATTAAGTCACCTCTAAACCTTCTTCTCTCCAACAAAAACAGCCTCAAGTCCCTCAGCCTTTCCCCATAAGACCTTCCCTCCATACCAGGCAACATCCTCGTAAATCTCCTCTGAATCCTTTCCAGAGCTTCCACATGCTTCTTATAATGCGGTGACCAGAACTGCACGCAATACTCCAAGTGCGGCCGCACCAGTGTTTCGTACAGCTGCAGCATAACCTCCTGGCTCTGAAACTCAATCCCTCTACCAATAAAAGCTAATACATTGTATTAACCTCATTCCTGCTCCATGGATGCTGTCCGACCTGCTGTGCTTTTCCAGCACCACGCTCTTGATTCTGATCTCCAGCATCTGCCATCCTCACTTTCACCTAATACAACGTAAGTTTTCTTAACAACCCTGTCAACTTGGGTGGCAACTTTCAAGGATCTATGTACCTGGACACTGAGATCTTTCTGCTCATCTACACTACCAAGAATCTTACCATTAGCCCAGTGCTCTGTATTCCTGTTCCTCCTTCCAAAGTGATTCACCTCACACTTTTCCACATTAAACTCCATTTTCCAATGCTCAGCCCAGCTCTGCAGCTAATCTATGTCCCTCTGTAACCTACAACATCCTTCATCACAACTCTTCCAACCTTTGTGTCATCTGCAAATTTACAAACCCATCCTTCTATGCCCTCTTCCAGGTCATTTATAACAATGACAAACAGCAGTGGCCCCAAAACAGATCCTTGTGTTACACCACTAGTAACTGAACTCCAGGATGAATATTTCCCATCAATCACCACCCTCTGTCTTCTTACAGCTAGTCAATTTCTGATCCAAACCACTAAATCACCCTCAATCCCATGCGTCCATATTTTGTATAATAGCCTACTGTGGGGAACCTTATCAAACGCCTTACTGAAATCCATATACACCACATCAACCACTTTACCCTCATCCACCTGTTTGGTCACCTTTCTGTGTTTCATATACACGTTCTCCCAAGTCTCTTTGTGTTGCAGTTTTTGACAGTTTTCCTCCATTTAAATATTACTCTGTTCTTTGTCCTCCCTTCCAAAATGAACAATTACACATTTTCCCACATTATGGTTCATTTGCCAACTCTTTGCCCATTTACTGAACCTATCAATATTTCTCTGTAAACTGTTTGTATCCTTCTTGCAACCTGCCTAGTTTTGTGTCATCTGCAAATTTGGATGTAGTATATTTGCTTCCTTCCTCATTACTATATATTGAAAACGGGCGCGGTCCCAACACAGATCCTTAGTCCGGCAACCTGAGAAAGAACCCCTTACTTCACTCACCGTTTCTTCACTGTGAGTTAATTTCAATATGCTGATCCAACACCATGGGGTACCTTGGTGTTGGATCAGCATATATAAAAATCTCTAATAAATTTGTCAGATATGATTTCCCTTTCATGAAACCATACCAACTCTGCTTAATTAGATAATGGCTTTCCAAATGTTCTGCTAACTCTTCCTTAATAGTTGATTCCAACTGTTTTCCAACAACAGATACTACACCCATAACTCCCTGCTTTTTGCCTCCCTCTCTTTTTGACTTCCTGAAGTGTTGAACTATTGAAACACAGTCACTGATGTAGGAAGGCCTGCTGCCAATTTGCACACAGTAATCTTCCCAAAAGCAGCTCTGAGATAAAGGATGAGTTAGTTTGTCCTTGTCAGCGATAAAGTGTGAGGGATATTGAGTAGGACCCCAATGGAACTGAGTCTGCTCACTCTGCACTCTGTCAGTCCCACCTCCCTCCATCCCGGGTTGTTCCTATAACATGGAGGAGAAAGTGAGGGCTGCAGATGCTGGAGATCAGAGCTGAAAATGTGTTGCTGGAAAAGCGCAGCAGGTCAGGCAGCATCCAGGGAACAGGAGAATCGACGTTTCGGGCATAAGCCCTTCTTCAGGAATCCTATAACATGTCAGTTAGACATCATCCTGATGTATTGTAACACACTTTGACCTCAGGACCCTCCTTCCCATTTGGGGAATCTGATCTGGTAAGATCTGGTTCAGACTGACAGACACAACAAGCAACAACAACTGAATAACTGTAAAAAAGAGACAGATACTGAACTGACACATCTTCTAATGGGGCTCAATAAAAGCCATGATATCTAGGCTGACATTAATAAAACTGACAACTGATTGATGAACATAATTAAAGCCTGTTCTTTGAAGGAGAATGTCATGCATGTCTGACAGTGAATAATGATTCCCTTAGCTTTCAACTAACTCAATGGTTTCTGTACTAATAACCCTGGCATAGAGGACTCCATATTGTGTTGAACCCAGTGTATTATATCCACAGTGGTTTTTCACAGACACTCACTGAGGTAATAGTCTTCATGTGGACTTTTGTCAGTCAGACAGTGAGGATGTTAGAGTGGGATAGAGTTTTACAGACAGGACTGATGTTGTCCTCAGTCACACACTCACTCACTGGGTAATAACCAAGAATCTGCTGTTCCCCTCCAAAAACAGAGGAACCTCAGTAAAACTCTGACACTTACAGTGCAGATACATAGCTGTTCCTAGTATCTCACTGTAGCTCGCCTTTCTCTCAGTGCTTACACCCCCAGTCCATCTCCTTGTCTAACTTTTGTTCTAACGCTCCTCTGTGCTTGCATCTTTCCCCAACTCCCCACTTGTTATTACATTCTCCTTTCTCAGTTTGGTGATACACTGCCCTCCTTTCAATAAAACAACAGGCATTTCGCTCGATGCCCTTATGGCTTCAGAACGTGTCAAAACCACTGTGCAATCACTTTTCAGAGTGTTGCAATCTGGGAAACAGAGCTACCAATTCCCCGCAGCACGCTCCTACATTCACTGATGTGATCAGCTAATCTGTTCTTATTTCAGAAACAGAAACAGAAGCTGCTGGAAAAGTTCAGCAGATCTGGCAGTATCTGTGAAGACGAATAAGAGTTAATGTTTCAGGTCTGCTGACCCGTCCACAGAACTGACGGTAGCTAGGAAAATGTTGGTTTATATGCAGAAGATAGGGTGGGAGGGGTGGGTCAGGAGTAAATGATAGGTGGGGGTAGAGCCTAAAGAGAGAGAAGAACAGTTGGACAGACAAAGGAGGGGATAACGATTTGTCCAGGAGGGTGAATAGCTGTTATTGGAGACTGTTAGTGGCTAATAATAGGTAGTGTGTATTATGGCATAACAAAGCCTTGTGTGTGGGCTGGGGAACTAGGATATGGAAGAGTTCAAGCCCTAAAATTATTGAACTCAATATTGAGTCAGGAGGGCTGCAGGGTCCCCAGGTGGAAGGTGAACTGTTGTTCTTCCAGCTTACACTGTGCTTCACTGGAACACTGCAGCAAGGCTGTGACGGAGATGTTGGTCAGGGAACAGGGTGGGCTGTGAAAGTGGCAGGCAACTGGAAGCTCAGGGTCTTTTTTGCAGGCAGAACGTAGATATTCTGTGAAGCAGTCACCCAGTCTACTCTTTGTTTCCCCAATATAGAGGAGATCACATTGTGAGCAGTAAACTAGATTGTGAAAAGTGCAGGTAAAGTGCTGCTTCACCTGGAAGGTATGTTTAGTCCCTTGGATCCTGAGGAGGGAGGAGGGAGGGAAGGGGGGTGGGGGGGAGGGACGGGGGGGTGGACAGGGGAGAATGTGGGCGGCACGGTGGCACAGTGGTTAGCACTGCTGCCTCACAGCGTCAGAGACCCGGGTTCAATTCCCGCCTCAGGTGACTGACTGTGTCCTCCGGTTTCCTCCCACAATCCAAAAGATGTGCAGGTCAGGTGAATTGGCCATGCTAAATTGCCCGTAGTGTTAGGTAAGGGGTAAATGTAGGGGTAGGGGTATGGGTGGGTTGCGCTTCGGCGGGGCGGTGTGGACTTGTTGGGCCGAAAGGCCTGTTTCCACACTGTAAGTAATCTAAGTAATCTAATGTGTCTGGCGGCATCTCGTTGGAAGTGGTAGAAATGGTGGCTGATGATCTGGGTGTGGATGCTGGTGGGATAGTAGGTAAGGATAAGGGGAACCCTATTGCTGTGTGGGAGGGAAGAGATGGGGTGTGGTCAGAAATGTGGGAGATGGGTTGGACCCGACTGAGAGCCCCTGTTGACAACAGTGCTGGGGAATATGCAGCTGGGGAAGAAGGTTCTGAGGAAGGGTCATCGGACGCGAAACATTAACTCAGATTTTTTTTCTTCACAGACCTGCTGAGCTCTTCAAGTAACTCCTGTTTTTGTTTCTAATTTACAACATTCTCAGTTTTTACCTCTTCTTACTTATTGATGCTGAGGCAGAGATGTTGGCCAGGACACTACAGGTATTGCCTTAGTGATACTTTCTAACAGTGATGGGGAGATGCTTTATGTCCATGGAGAAGGACAGGCAGGACCTCAGTATCACATCGCAGTGCACTGTTCCCCAGTGTTGCACTGGAAAATGTTCAGTTTCCAGTGTTCAGTTCAGTTTATGTCTCTGGCATGAGTGTGTTTTGGATCCATAACTTCCTGACTCTTTAGGACAGCCAGTTTCTGTTTCTCTCTCAGTGTTCTGGAAGCAGCAGCATAAGCCCCAGTAACGTGTCACTTGGAAGCAATGTTTGGTGAAGCCCACACAAGAGTACAGTCCGTAGAGGACCCTGGGCTAGTGCCTCCAGTGAAGACCCCAAACAAACAGACCTTCGTTTTAAAGATCAACATGAGCTGGGGTGGGGGGATGTGAAAGCAGTTCAGTGGGGTCAGTGGGGTGGGCCCAGGGGCAAAGGGATGGTGCCTGAAGTAGGCCAATGCCTACAATGGTGGGTCCAGCTCGGGCAGCAGTGAGGTGGTGGGGGCTAAGGACATGGACTGGCTCAGAAAGATATTCTGAACTTTTTAACTTCTTTATTTTTATTATATATTCCAATGATCTGTAATGCTGGACTATTTATTTATTTTTCAATTTTTAAAATAATTCATTGTTAAGAATCTGTACCTTTGTACCTCGTAAGCAGCGACTTGTTAACTTTCACCGTACTGTGTAAGTATATTTGACAATAACGCCAATTCAATTCAATTTGATTCAATCTGAGAAACGTTTGTCCCATTGAATCTGAGGCTGTGGTAACTGATAGCACTGACCTAACAGCCTGAGCTTCAGGTTCCAAGTCCACTTCTGGTTTCTCTTTCAAATTATACTCTGGGCGATTCTTTACACCCTCCCAACTTTGACTACCATCAGTTTAGCCGAGATCCAACCACATACTCAAGGACTCACTCATTGAATAGTTCTGAGGGCAGAAGGGTTTAAAGAGTATGGGGCAAAGGCAGAAACTGGGGTTTGATTTGGATGATTAAATTTAATTTCCGCCATACGCCATGGTGGGATTTAAACTCCAGTCCACCTGAGGACCAGTTTTATCCTTATCCATAACTATCTTAAAACTTACAGAATTATGATCGCTGTTCCCAAAGTGCTCCCTCAGTGAAACTTTGATCACCTAGCCAGGCTCACTTACCACTACAAGGTCTAGTTTGGCCCCTTCCCTCGTTGGACTGTCTATATTTTGTTTCAAGAAACCCTCCTGGATGCATCGAACAAATTCTACCCCATCAAAGCAGACGCAGACACAATAGCAACATTTCAGAGGCACCTGGACAGCTCCATGAACAGACAGGGAATAGAGAGAGTATGGACTGTGTACACGCTCTTTTCAAAAGGCATCATGCACCTGCACAGTCATGGTGGCTGAAGGGCTGTTCCTGTGCTATGTTCTTTGTAAGCCCCTGGCACTAAGGGAGTCCCAGTGAATATTGTGGATTGTGCAACAGCCCTGCTGTTTTCACACCTTTCCATGGTCTACCTACATATCTGTTCCTCTATATCCTGCTGGCTATTGAGAGGCTGAGAGTATAACGCCATCACAGAGATTGCATCTTATTCCTGAGTTCTACCCGGAGCGCCTCAACGGATGAGCCCTCCATGATGTCCTCTCTTAGTGCTCTCCCCAGCCCTCTTACATCGCTCTCTGTCACGCCTGAAACATCTGAGTTCCCATCCACCTGCCATAGAGCCGTAGGTCAGCATGTCGTGTGACTGAGGGGAAGGAAGAGATTAAATCAAGGAAATCTAATAGGAATAACAGGCAGGGAAAGGGCAAAGGCTGGAGATTGGCTAACGTGGTGCCACTGTTTAAGAAGGGTGGTAAGGACAAGCCAGGGAACTATAGACCGGTGAGCCTGACGTTGGTGGTGGGCAAGTTGTTGGAGGGAATCATGAGGGACAGGATGTCCATGTATTTCAAAAGGCAAGGACTGATTCGGGATAGTCAACATGGCTTTGTGCGTGGGAAATCATGTCTCACAAACTTGATTGAGTTTTTTGGAGAAGTAATGAAGAAGATTGATGAGGGCAGCAGTAAATGTGATTTACATGGTTTTCAGTAAGGTGTTCGACAAGGTTCCCCATGGGAGACTGGTTAGCAAGGTTAGATCTCATGGAATACAGGGAGAAGTAGCCATTTGGATACACCACTGGTGATGGTGGCGGGTTGGTTTTCAGACTGGAGGCCTGTGACCAGTGGAGTGCCACAAGGATCGGTGCTGGGCCATTTCGTCATTTATCTAAATGATTTGGATGTGAACATAAGAGGTACAGTTAGTAAGTGTGCAGATGACACCAAAATTGGAGGTATAGTGGACAGCGAAGAGGGTTACCTCAGATTACAACAGGATCTTGATCAGATGGGCCAATGGGCTGAGGAGTGACAGATGGAGTTTAATTCGGATAAATGCGAGGTGCTGCATTTTGGGAAAGCAAATCTTAGCAGGACTTATACACTTAATAGTAAGGTCCTGGGGAGTGTTGCTGAACAAAGAGACCTTGGAGTGCAGGTTCATAGCTCCTTGAAAGTGGAGTCGCAGGTGGATAGGATAGTGAAGGCAGCGTTTGGTATGCTTTCCTTTATTGGTCAGAGTATTGAGTACAGGAGTTGGGAGGTCATGTTGCGGCTGTACAGGACATTGGTTAGGCCACTTTTGGAATATTGCGTGCAATTCTGGTCTCCTTCCTATCTGAAAGATGTTGTGAAACTTGAAAGGGTTCAGAAAAGATTTACAAGGATGTTGCCAGGGTTGGAGGATCTGAGCTATAGGGAGAGGCTGAACAGGCTGGGGCTGTTTTCTCTGGAGCGTCGGAGGCTGAGGGGTGACCTTATAGAGGTTTACAAAATCACGAGGGCATGGTAGGGTAAGTAGACAAAGTCTTTTTCCTGGGAGGGTGGGGAGGAGTTCTGAACTAGAGGGCATAGGTTTAGGGTGAGAGGGGAAAGATATAAAAGAGACCTGAGGGGCAACTTTTTCACACAGAGGGTGTTGCGTGTATGGCATGAGCTGCCAGAGGAAGTGGTGGAGGCTGGTACAATTTAAAAGACATCCGGATAGGTATATGAATAGGATGCGTTTAGAGGAATGTGAGACAAGTGCTGACAAATGGGACTAGATTGGGTTGGGATATCTGGTTGGCATGGATGAGTTGAATTGAAGGGTCTGTTTCTATGCTGTACATCTCTATGACTCTATGACTCTAATAAACATGGTGGATCTGGTGGTCTGAAGTGTGGGTTTAAACTAAGTTGTATTGGGGTGTGGGTAAGAGGACATGTGAGAGAAAATGTGATAATTTAAAGAGATACGAGGTAATGGAGGAAGGTAATGGCTTAGCTAATAGAGTGTGATAGCATATTCAGAGTACAAACTCAGAGTGCAGAGATAGAGCTAGTAAAAGATAGAGTTAAAGGCCATGTAGCTGAATATACACAGCATCTACAACAAAACTTATGCATAATTAGGCCAGATGTTAATAATGAGCATTTAAGATGTGATTGATAGGAGAGGGACATGGCTGTAGGCTGACCAAGACTCACACTGACATTTCAAAACTTCAGCAGCAAATCCAAGCTGGTTCACACCTGTGTCACTTCCGAATGGGAGTTGTACACTATTGTACACTATTGTACACTATTGTACACTACTGTACGCTATTGAGAGGTAACGAGAGCCCAGACACCAAGGTGTGCAAGCACTCAAATTACAGTAAAATATCGTGTCCTCTGGAACTCAGACATAAAAACCAAAATAGCTGGAGAAACTCAGCAGGTCTGGCAGCATCTGTGCAGAAAGAAACACATTTACCTTTCTGAGTCCAGTTTGACACTTCTTCAAAACTGAAAGGAGTTGGGAAATGGGGTGGTGGGTTTATACTGTAAACAAGGAGGTTCACCTGACAGTGAGGTACTCTGGAGGAGGTACTCTGGCTGATAATCAAGGTTTGAGCTACGATAATGGGGCATGGAGGTCAAAGATACAATCAGTAAAGACACAATCATTATAACTCTGATAGTTGGGAGGCAAGAACCAAAGGTAAGCGGGAATCTCAGAGTTACAGAGATCGGAAAGGGTAATGAGGACGGGGGAGGTTACTGACAGATTATACCAGAGATAGGAAAGGGTAATGGGGGTAGGGGGTGGTCACTGACAGATTATAACAGAGATCGGAAAGGGTAATGGGGGTAGGGGGTGGTCACTGACAGATTATACCAGAGATAGGAAAGGGTAATGGGGGTAGGGGGTGGTCACTGACAGATTATAACAGAGATCGGAAAGGGTAATGGGGGGGGGAGGTCACTGACACAGGGGTGAGAATGCAAAAAGCGAGCTGTTATCAGACAAGGAGGATGTTTGTAGGAGACTAGCCAGCTGTGAGTTTCACGCCTTACTTGCAATGAATAAGCTGCTAGGAATGGTCCTGGAGAGGTGATGTATGTCTTTTAATGATGGTCAACAGATTCAAGGTAAGAGTGTCATGATTGGAACAAGATGAGCCAAGTGGACCTCAGAATGGGAGTTCCCTGATTGGGGCTGTTAGTCTGGTCTGATTGAGGAGTCCTGGCTGACAGATATAAACAGGCATATTGGGGGCTCTGTTCACTCTGAGACCTAGCTCTGAGGGGGCAGGATCAATGTCAAGGACTCTCCCCGTGTGAATAAAGGGGGACTTGGCGATGGGACACTGGGGAGTTTTTCACAGAGGGACGGGAAAAGGCACATGGGTTTTTATCATCCCAAAGTGAAGGAAGAGACTTCCTTGCAATGAGGCCTGGCATTTAGCTTTGAGTGAGTGAATCCTGTTTACTTTACCCCCTCAGACCTGTTGGCTAAATCCTGAAGGGATTTACCGTCTTTATTCAGGAAGCATATTTCTGAAACTTCGGATGAAACTCGATCATTTATCAGAATTAGCTCTGGGAAAGCAAAACAATCAGCAGGGGAATAAAAAAGAACCCATTAATTCACCACTTTACAAATGAGGATTGTGTTATAGAACCCAGCAGGAAGGAAAGGGAAGGGGATCTGAATGTGTAAAGTAAGTAAGCCTTACCAGAGAGCTCCTTATTAATGCTAATGCCTGCTTAGTAATGGACTCCCCATTGACAGGGAAAACAGCCAAACCATCAGTCGCCTCCAAACCAGGCGGGTGGTCAGTCAGGCAAAAAACTACATTTGGATCAATTAGCACAACCAGCTTGAAGAGATTTATCTGTATTATTCCTATTTCCTTACTTATCTGTCCTGATCGAAGCTCTGACTCAGAAGGAAGGGCAGACAGATTCAGGTCTCTGACACCTCTTGTACAGGAGGTGATGAGGCTCCTGCAGAACATCACAACCATCTCACTATTTTATGGAACTAGACCCTCACGTTTCAGTGTCTCTGTCCACCTTCTAGTGAACTCTGGATGTTGCCAGAGCTCCAATTCAGTCTAACTCAGGGTCACTCCTTCAGAAAAAAAATCAGAAAACACCATCCCCACAGAAAATGAGGCAGTTGCAACATTTAAATGTTATGTTCAAGTCCCCTCACAACAAACCATAACACCTGAACAGCCTTCCTGGTTACTTGCTGTACCTGCACACTGACTTTCTGCGATTCATGTACAAGAACAGATCCCTCTGCCTTTCAAAGGTCAATAATCTCTCACCATTGAGACAATTTTATATTCTCTCTGCCAAAATGGATATTTTCACACTTTCCCACATTGCACTCCATTGTAGATCTTTGTCTACTCACATAACCTATCCTTATCCCTTTGCAGCCTCCTGACATCTTCCTCACATGGACTCTCCGAGCGACCTTTGTGTCAATAGTAGGTTTGGCAATCATACCTTCTGTTTCTTCATCCAAGTCATTACAGAAACTGTAAACAGTGGAAGCACCAATTCCATTGGCACATCACTTTTGCCAACCTGCTAAATACCCATTAATGGCACCTCTCTGTTTTCTGCCAATCTTCTATCAATGCCAATATGTTACTCACTACACCATGAGTTTCTCTTTGCCACAAAACCTTCAATGCAGCACGCTCTCAAATTTGGGAAACCTCTTCCTCAAAAGGCAGTGGAAGCAGAGTCTGCAGATACTTTCAAGCTAGAAATGGATAAGCTGCTTAATAAGGAAGGGGCTGTGTGGTTAATAAGGAGGGGGCTGTGTGGTTAACGAGGAGGGGGCTGTGTGGTTAATAACAAGGGGGCTATGTGGTTAATAAGGGGGGGCTGTGTGGTTAATGGGGGGGTTGTGTGGTTAACAAGGAGGGGGCTGTGTGGTTAATAACAAGGGGGCTATGTGGTTAATAAGGGGGGCTGTGTGGTTAATAAGGAGGGGGCTGTGTGGTTAATGAGGAGGGGGCCGTGTGGTTAATAACAAGGGGGCTATGTGGTTAATAACGAGGGGGCTGTGTGGTTAATGAGGAGGGGGCTGTGTGGTTAATAAGGGGGGCTGTGTGGTTAATAAGGAGGGGGCTGTGTGGTTAATAAGGGGGGGCTGTGTGGTTAATGGGGGGGCTGTGTAGTTAATGAGGGGGGGCTGTGTGGTTAATGGGGGAGGCTGTGTGGTTAATGGGGTGGCTGTGTGGTTAATGAGGGGGGGCTGTGTGGTTAATGGGGGAGGCTGTGTGGTTAATGGGGTGGCTGTGTGGTTAATGAGGGGGGGCTGTGTGGTTAATGGGGGGGGGCTGTGTGGTTAATGGGGGGGCTGTGTGGTTATCAAGGCAGCAATGTAGAGCAATCAGATCTTTTGATTAGTTTCGCAAGTTAGATAGGTGAGGGGAGGTGAGGTGAGGGGAGGGGAGGGGTGGGGAGGGGAGGGGTGGGGAGGGGAGGGGAGATGGAGCCTGTTCCTATTCCTTATTCATATGTTCATTCGTATGTTTGTGCGTTAATGTGTTTGTGTGTTGCCATGCCCTAATGTTTATATGTTCATATGTTGGAGAACTGCAGATGCTGGAGATCAGAGTTGAGAGCATGGTGCTAGAAAAGCACAGCAGGTCAGGCAGCATCCGAGCAGCAGGAAAATTGATGTTTCGGGCATAAGCCCTTCATCAGGATGTTCAGATGTTGGTATGTTTCAATATGTGGATGTACAATCATTTTAACAAAAGGCTCAAAATTAATTGAAGTGGTGAACTTTGACTGGAACCATATCGATCTTGTCTATAAAGTTCTGCCTGGAGAGGCTTGGGACCCACAATCCCCCAACTCTGCCCCATCACTAATACCAAGCTGATGGTCAAGTGGAGAACTCTGGTCCTTGATGGAGATTAGACTGTCAGAAGATGCTGTTCCACCCTTTAGCTGTTGTGGGCCTGGAGAATTGGAAATGACAGGATTGTGACTCACATTGTGACCTGCCAGGGATGTCAGCCTGAGAACTTCATTCCCCACCCACAGGGACCCTTCAATGACAACATACATTGGTCTTGTTTCTGTATTAACTCAGCAAGCAAAGCAGGCTCATTCCAGCCTACACCACCCTGCCATACACTTACCCACCGTCCCAATTCACTGTGCCAACAGGAAGCCAGGCAAAGCTCTGTTCTAATACCCATCCAGTGACAGGATAGCTCATTGTACACAAAGGCAGGAATGTCCCATCCCAATCCCCAACCCAGCATACATTTCACCAGGGAGTAGGTCACCTATCAATGGAACAGCATCTCATGGAGTGTGTGAAAGTTGGAGGAGGTGGAGTGTGGGATGGGAGTGGGGAGTTGGGAGTGTGTGGGAGTGGGGGAGAGGGAGTGGATGGAGCAGGATGGGCTGGGGATGGTGGGGGGGGGGGGGGGGGGGCAAGTGGTATTGGGGAAGGATGTCAGTAAAATCACTATTGGTGAATGTTTGGTCATTCCTGTGAAGGATGTCATTATGCTGAGTTAGTTCCTGACTTTAAAACAGGAATTCTTGTTTCCTCTACTCCTACTGGCACTGACGCGTGGGCTTTAATAATTAACCCATTCATTTTCAACCGCAGTTTTATCCCTCTCCCCACCGGGGTAACACCAGTCTCAAATCAACATCCTCATAAGGAACATACTCATCCCAGGAACGCGTGCCTCAGGGAGTGGATGGGACACTCACTGGGCACATGCCAACACAGTTCAGAGACAAATCCTCATTGAGCTCCATCCACAAGGTCAGATACTGCCCCCCATTTCACCAGCTCAGCCTCCTGCTTTCACCCTTCCATTAGTCTTCATCACCAGGAACACCTTCTCAAGAGCTCACTTCTCCTGACATCATCAACCCACTGTGGAGCTGGGGGGGTGTTGAACCCAGGCCTCTGGCTCAGAGGCAGGGACACTACCACTACAAGAGCTTCATTTCTTTTTCTTCTAGCAGAGCTCGTACACACAACTGAACGCTTTTGTTCTTCTTCACCAAACCCTCCCACGGTAATTTCCAGCCGTTAACCACCACCATTAAATCACCTGTGTTTTCCAATGGATTCATCGAAGACAATGGAGACCATTGAAGGGGAGGGAGAGAGGGGAGGGGGCTAAATGAAATGGAGTTGGAAAGAGTTCACTTCTATTCTGTTCGCCTGAACAAAGGGACTTGGCTCCATTCACTGACTGTTGCTCCAATACAAAGAGGATGAAATCCCAGAACAATTAGTCACATTAACTCTAATTGCTGCATTAAAGTGACTCCAGGGTCATCTCTTTGTGTAGGCTAATGAGGACTTTATTCCACTCAGCTCTCCCCTGGGGGCCGAGCTGATTACCTGGATCCCTGTGAGCTGGATCTCCACTCTGTACACGATCAGCCACAATCCCTGAGTCAAGATCTGACCAGCACCGTGTCATTCCTCACCCATCTGTAACAAACAGTGAGCTCAGCCAGTGGCTTTCCACACTCAGAATTCACCGCAGCAGGCTGGGTTGGTTTTAATCATCCATCCCTCAATCCCCAGACTGAAAGGACCACTTCAGAGGACTATTAATGAGTCTGACTGGAGTCACATACTGGCCCAGACTGGGTAAAGGTGAAAGGACAGGCTCCTACTATTGACTACAGTTGAACACTATAATTCCAAACAAATGCACCTGTAAATTCTGGGACCTGGGACTCTGTTCCCAACTCTGTGACTGGATTCTCAACGTCCTGACCAACAGACTGTAGACAGTGAGGAGAGGAGACCACACCTCCTTTACTATAATCCTCAACACAGGAGCCCTGTAAGGTTGTGTACTCAGGCCCCTGCTATATTCCTTGTACAGTGTGGCCAAATTCCATCCCAACTCCATTTACAGGCTCGCTGATGGAACCACCATTGTAGGTTGTACCTCAGACAACAATGAGATGGAAAACAGGAAAGGGATTGAATGTTTAATGCCACGGCATAAAGACAACAATCCCTCAGGAAAATGAAAGAGCTGGTCATTGCGTTCAGGAAGTGGAGTGCAGGGTTTGCCAGTGCCTCTATCAGTGCCATTGAGATGGTCAAGAGCATCACGTTCCTCGGAGGGACAGTCACCGACAGACTGTCCTGGTCCACCTAAGTTGGCACTCTGGTCAAGAAAGCACAACAACATCTCTACCTCCTCAGGAGGCTAGGGAAATTCAGCATATCCACAAGGACTCTTACCAATTTTTGTAGATGCACCATAGACAGCTTCCGATCTGGGTGCACCATGGCTCAGTATGGCAACTGCTCTGCCCAGGACCACAAGAAACTGCAGAGAGTTGCGAACACAGCCCAGTCCCTCACACAAACCAACCTTCCATTCATTGGATCCGTCTACCCTTCCTACTGCCTCAGGGAAGCAACCAACATCATCACAGAGCCCTCCCACCCTGGTATACTCTCTTCCAATCCCTCTTCCATCATGCAGTAAACACAAAAGTCTGAATACACATATGGTTAGATTCTTCCTCGCTGTTGTCAGACTTTTGAATGGACTTGAAAATGTGTTGCTGAAAAAGTGCAGCAGGTCAGGCAGCACCCAGGGAACAGGAGAATCGACGTTTCGGGCATAAGCCCTTCTTCTTATGCCCGAAAAGTCGATTCTCCTGTTCCCTGGATGCTGCCTGACCTGCTGCGCTTTTCCAGCAACACATTTGCAGCTCTGATCTCCAGCATCTGCAGTCCTCACTTTCTCCTTTTGAATGGACTTCTCAAATGTTAATGTTGATCTCTCCCTCTCTCACTCTGCACCTTTCCCATTGCTGTAACACTGTATTCTGCACTCCATTCTGTTACCCCGCTGTACTTTGTATGGTACAACCTGCCTGGACAGCACACAAAGCTGAACTACTCACAGTGCCTCGGTCCAGTGTCTCAGTCCATGCGAGAACAATCAATGCTTAGGAAGACCACGTGAGGGAGCTAGATTGCCCTGGTCTGTCAGTCCCCCCCACTCAGATCATTACTGTGTTCATTCCCCTGTGTGGAGATATTTCCCAAACACCGTGCTCGGAGATGGTGAACCAGGTGGAGTCAAACCGCTGCACCACAAGAACACTGTTTCCCCCCTCCCCCCGTCCCCGAGTGATGTCGATCGAGGATGAGGGATGGAGCTGGGATAAATCACCTTGCAGAGACCCCCTGATTTATCTGTTTCTCTCATGGTGATTGATGCAAGCTCCAAATTTTCTTATTCCCTGTTCCTTGCCCTTACTATCTCTTCCCTCCCCAAATCCCTTGCTGTCCCACAATCAGGCAGAAAGGTTTCCAATGACAGGGATAGCAATGGGCCAAACCTCCACCCACACTCACATCCTGCAATGGTTACACAATGTTTATCCAAAGAAGAGATGTGTGTGTGTGTGTGTGTGTGTGTAGGGGGATGGGGGAGAAGAGGGTGGGGGAAGGGGGAGGGAGGAGAGTGAGGGGCGCTGGTCTCTGTGTATGTGTGTGTGGGGGTGGGGGGGCAGTGGTGGGGGGAGCTGGTGTGCGTGCTGCATAGCTCTGACTCCTTGAACCTCGGCAGGGCTGGGAGATGTGCGTGCCTTCCTCCTGCAGCAATGAAACCAAGGGGGAGGGCTGAAGGGGACATTCGCGGTTATGAATGTTGCATTCACCTCAATAAACAGTCCATCAGCCCCACACTGAACAAACAAAGATAGAGAGAGAGAGAGAGAGAGAGAGATTAATTAGGGCATTTCATCACAAGTCCCAGGGGCATCAATAAGGGGAGACTCATACCAGCTTCATTTAAAAATAAACTGGCTCAAACAGGATTGAGGCAAGGACACAGCACAGCCAAGTTTTCTGTGATTTGGTTTGTCTTTGTGAGCTCAGAGCCCAGCATGTTACCTGAGGGAAATATTGGGTTGTAAAGTCTATACCGTGTATTGGTCCCTCTGTTGGAGCTGTCCTGGCACGCAGCAGCTGATAATGAACGGTTCTTCACCCATCAACCATCAGCTACACACTCAACAAGCTCACAGGCCGAACCACTGACCGTCCTCTCTGTGTCTCTATTCAGGACTGGAGACCTATTTATACCGAGGGGGAGTGAGAGGGTGAGTGGGGGAGTGTGAGGGTGAGTGGGAGGGAGTGAGAAGGTGAGTGGGGGGGGGAGTGCAAGGGTGATTGGGGGGGAGAGAGTGAGTGGGGGGGAGTGGGAGGGCGAATGGGGGAGTGCGAGGGTGAGTGGGGGGAGTGCGAGGGTGAGTGGGGGAGTGCGAGGGTGAGTGGGAGGGAGTGAGAAGGTGAGTGGGGGGAAGTGCGAGGGTGAGTGGGGGGGAAGTGCGAGGGTGAGTGGGGGGGGAGTGAGAGAATGAGTGGGGGGGAATGTGAGGGTGAGTGGGGGAGTGTGAGGGTGAGTGGGGGGGAGTGAGAAGGTGAGTGGGGGGTAAAGCGAGGGTGAGTGGGGAAGTGCGAGGGTGAGTGGGGGGGAGTGAGAGAATGAGTGGGGGGGAATGTGAGGGTGAGTGGGGGAGTGTGAGGGTGAGTGGGGGGAGTGAGAAGGTGAGTGGGGGGTAAAGCGATGGTGAGTGGGGGTGGAGTGTGAGGGTGAGTGGGGGTGAGTGTGAGGGTGAGTGGGGGGCGAATGAGAGGGTGAGTGGGGGGTAAGGCGAGGGTGAGTGGGGGTGAGTGTGAGGGTGAGTGGGGGTGAGTGTGAGGGTGAGTGGGGGGCGAATGAGAGGGTGAGTGGGGGGTAAGGCGAGGGTGAGTGGGGGTGAGTGTGAGGGTGAGTGGGGGGGAATGAGAGGGTGAGTGGGGGGAGTGAGAGGGTGAGTGGGCGGGGCGTGCAAGGGTGAGTTGGGGAGAGATTGCGGGAGTGTGGGATTAATTGAGTGAGTGAATGAGGGAGGAATTGAGTGAGTGACAGAGGGGGACAGTGGCTATGGAGTGTGTTACTCAATGGGCGTTTGCCCTGGGCCTTTGCCAGCTGGTGTAGCTGGGTGACAGACTGCTCAGTGCAAAGACAGTATCACAATCTGACTGGACCAATCTCATCATCTCTCCCTCCTCCCACTCTCAGCCCTTTGGGTACCTCTCCCTGTTCTCCGTCCCCCACCCTGCCAGTCTGGGGGAGGGGACAATGCTCTTGTGGTTCAGTTTGTGGTAAGTGTTCACACTCAGGGCCTCGCACCATCACAGAATATTCCACCTGCTGACTCCCACTACCCAGGCCACAGGGCTCGTGCCTGTAGGTGCCAGCCCTGGTACACAGTGGAAACGGTAACTGCCTGCCCACATTGAAGATGTAACTCAAGGGCATCCCTCCAAAACGGCATTGAGTGGGAAAGATGGACCAGGAGCCCTTCACAAATATCAGCATGAAGGAGCACATCAGCCTGTGACCAAACCCAGGCCCAGGAATGTTCTCCTCAATGCTGCTGTAAACAGTCTAAAACCAGGAATACCATCTCACACTGGGATTCGGCAGGTTCACTGACATCAGTGTCAAACCATCTCATGGCTAACAAAATGGAAAGAAACCCTTTCTATTGTTGTTGGACTAGGTGTAATAATGACAGTAATAATAGTAATAATCATCAGTCAGTTGTTACCCTCAACAGGACAATGCCAGTCCAGGACCTTGCTCCCACTCCCACACCCCCCACCCGACCTGAAGGAGCTGTGAAGGGGGAAGGTCCACACCAGCATTGATCATAAACCCCTCCATCAACCCACTGCACTCCCCTGATCAGACTCAACTTTCCATTTCCTGGCGTTTGGGGTCCCAGGGGACCCAGGGGTACTGTCTCCACACAGACATTGTCCAGATTCCCAGCTAGTTCCAGTGGTCAATCAACAGGAGCTACTCAGGGCAGGCCAGGCCAGGCCAGACCAAACCAGGCCAGGCCAGGCCAGACCAAACCAGGCCAGGCCAAGCCAGACCAGGCCAAGCCAGACCAAACCAAACCATGCCAGGCTAGGCCAGACCAAACCAGGCCAGGCTAGGCCAGACCAAACCAGGCCAGGCCAGCCCAGGCCAGGCCAAGCCAGACCAAACCAAACCATGCCAGGCTAGGCCAGACCAAACCAGGCCAGGCTAGGCCAGACCAAACCAGGCCAGGCCAGCCCAGGCCAGGCCAAGTCAGACCAAACCAAACCAGGCCAGGCTTGGCCAGACCAAACCAAACCAGGCCTGGCCAGCCCAGGCCAGTGCCCAGCAATCCTGGAGCGCACTTGGAACTGTGGGCAACTCACCTGCACACGGAGCAATGAAGTGGAAATGTTGAACTTGTTCAAGAGTTAAACTGAACTGGCTCTTTTTTCCAAACAAGAGGACCCTCCAATTCTGGGTCACGTTCCTGCTCTGTCTCTCTCCCTCATTCATAACAACCTGCATTTCGATAGCACCTCCCAAAACCCCAGTGCAACCTTCCAAGGTGCCTCACAGGAGAGATACATGATGAGATGTTAGGGTGGGTAAGCCAAAGCTGAGCCAATAGGATCAGTTTTAAACGATGCCATCAAGGAACGGAGACTGTTCTGGACCTGAGGAATGGCCTGAGCAACTCGTCGACCCTTCTTTATACATTTACCCCCTCTCAGTCGCCTTTACTCCAAGGGACATAACACCCAAGGGGATGTTAAGATCTCTATCGTTGTTTTCAAACTATTCTCCATGCCTCAGCCTCTCCATCCCTTTCATCTCCTCCAACATCCCAACCTCCAAGAGCTCCTCCAATTCTGGCCTTTGGAACATTTGCCGATTGCCGTCGCCTTACCATGGATGACCATCTCCCTACCATTGATGACCATCGCCCTGCCATTGGTGACCATCTCCCTACCATTTGTGACCATCGTCCTGCCATTGATGACCATCGTCCTACCATTGGTGACCATCGCCCTTCCATTGATGACCATCACCCTGTCATTGATGACCATCTCCCTGCCATTGAGGACCATCGCCCTACCATTGAGGACCATCTACTTACCATCGATGATCATCGCCCTACCATTGCCGACCATCGCCTTACCATTATGACCATCTCCCTACCATTGGTGACCATCGCCCTGCATTGGCGACCATCGCCCTACCATTGATGAACATTGCCCTGCCATTGATGACTATTGCCCGATCATTGGTGACCATTACCCTTCCATTGATGACCATCATCATACAATTGTGACCATCGCCCTACCATTGGTTACCATTCCGTGCCATTGGTGACCATCACCCTGCCATTGTGGACCATTACCCTAACATTGGTGACCATCGCCCTATAATTGGTGACCTTTACCGTGCCATTGATGACCATCTCACTACCATTGGTGACCATTGCCATGCCATTGATGGCCATCGCCCTGCCATTTGTGACCATCGCCCTGCCATTGGTGACCATTGCCCTACCATTGACGACCATCTCCCTTCCACTGGTGACCATCCACTTACCATTGATGATCATCGCCCTATCATTGACGACCATCTCCCTTCCATTGGTGACCATCCACTTATCATTGATAATCATCGCCCTACCATTGACGACCATCTCCCTTCCATTGGTGACCATCTTCCTACCATTGATGACCATAGCCCTGCCATTGATGGCCATCGTCCTACGATTGGTGACCATCACCCTTCCATTGACGACAATCACTCTGCCATTGGGGACCATCGCTCTAACATTGGTGACCAGGACCCTTCCATTGATGACCATCGCACTACCATTGATTACCATCGCCCTACCATTGATTACCATCATCCTACCATTATTGAACATCACCCTGGCATTGGTGATGATCACCCTGCCTTGGTGTCCATCACCCTACCACTGATGACCATCTCCCTACCATTGGTGACCATCGCCCTGCCATTGGTGACCATCCCCCTACTATTGGTGACCATCGGCCTACCATTGGTGAACATCACCCTACCATTGATGACCATTGCCCTGCCATTGGTGACCATCGCCCTACCATTGTGACCATCGGCCTACTATTGGTGACCATCATCCTACCACTGATGACCATTGCCTTACCATTGGTGAACATCACCCTACCATTGATGACCATTGGTGACCATGACCCTACCATTGATGACCATTACCCTACCTTTGGTGACCACCGCCCTACGATTGATGACCAATACCCTACCATTGATGACCATCACCCTACCATTGGTGACCATCTCCCTCCCATTGTGGACCATTGCCCAAACATTGATGTTCATCACCCTGCCATTAATGACCATGTCGCTCCCATTGTGGACCATTGCCCTAACATTGATGACCATCACCCTGCCATTGATGACCATCACCCTACCATTGATGACCATCGCCCTACCATTGGTGACCATCACCCTACCATTGATAACTATCGCCCTACCATTGGTGACCATCACCCTACCATTGATAACCATCGCCCTACCATTGATGACCATCACCCTGCCATTGGTGACCATCGCCATACCATTGTGGACCATTAGTTGAAACTTTATTGCTGGAACAGCACAGCAGGTCAGGCAGCATCCAGGGAACAGGAGATTTGACGTTTCGGGCACAGGCCCTTCTTCAGGAATGAGCAGAGAGTGTTCAGCAGGAGAAGATAAAAGGTAGGGAGGAGGGACTTGGACTAGGGGCGTTGGACGTGTGATAGGTGGAAAGAGGTCAAGGTGAGGGTGATAGGTCGGAGTAGGATGGAGGCGGAGAGGTCAAGAAGAAGACTGCAGGTCAGGAAGGCGGTGCCGGGCTGGAGGGATTCGGCTGAGACAAGGTGGGGGGAGGAGGGATGAAGAAACTGGTGAAGTCCAAGTTCATCCCCTGTGGTTGGAGGGTTCCCAGTCGGAAGATAAGACGCTCCTCCTCCGACCGTCGCGTTGTTGTGGTTTGGCTCCACCGCCATTGCCCTGCCATTGGTGACCATCGCCCTACCATTGGTGACCATCGGCCTACTATTGGTGACCATCATCCTACCACTGATGACCATTGCCTTACCATTGGTGAACATCACCCTACCATTGATGACCATTAGTGACCATGACCCTACCATTGATGACCATCACCCTACCTTTGGTGACCACCGCCCTACGATTGATTACCATCCCCCTACCATTGATGACCATCACCCTGCCATTAATGACCATCTCGCTCCCATTGTGGACCATTGCCCTAACATTGATGACCATCACCCTGCCATTGGTGACCATCACCCTACCATTGATAACTATTGCCCTACCATTGGTGACCATTACCCTACCATTGATAACCATCGCCCTACCATTGATGACCATCACCCTGCCATTGGTGATCATCGCCATACCATTGTGGACCATTACCCTACCATTGATGACCATCGCCCTGCCATTTGTGACCATCACCCTGCCATTGGTGACCATCACCCTGCCATTTGTGACCATTGCCCTGCCATTGGTGACCATCGCCCTAACATTGGTAACCAGCGACCTACCATTGATGACCATCACCCTACCATTGACGACCATCTCCCTTCCATTGGTGACCATCCACTTACCATTGATTACCATCTCCCTACAATTGGTGACCATCACCCTACCATTGACGACCTTTGCCCTACCATTGATGACCATCGCCCTAACATTGGTGACCAGCGCCCTACCATTGATGACCATCGCCCTACGATTGATGACCATCGCCCTGCCATTGGTGACCAACTCCCTACCATTGGTGACCATCTCCCTACCATTGATGACCATAGCCCTGCCAATGATGACCTTCACCCTACCATTGGTGACCATCACCCTGCCATTGGTGAACATTGCCCTGCATTGGTGACCATCGCCTGACCATTGGTGACCATCTCCTTACCACTGGGGACCATCACCCTAACATTGGTGACCATCACCCTTCCATTGTTGAACATCACCCTGGCATTGGTGACGATCACCATACCATTGTGACCATCGCCCTACCATTGGTGACCATCACCCTACCATTGTTGAACATCACCCTGGCATTGGTGACGATCACCCTGCCATGGTGTCCATCACCCTACCATTGGTGACCATCGCCCTGCATTGGTGACCTTCGCCCTATGATTGATGACTATCGCCCTAACATTGGGGAACATTGCCCTTCCATTGATGACCATCGTCCTACCATTGGAGACCATCGCCCTGCCATTGATGACCATCACCCTGCCATTGGTGATATCGCCCTACCATTGGTGACCTTCTCCCTACCATTGGTGACCATCACCCTGCCATTGATGACCATCGCCCTACCATTGATGATCATCACCCTGCCATTGGTGTCCATTTCCCTACCATTGGTGACCAGTGCCCTACCATTGATGACCATCAGCCTATCATCGGTCACCATCACCCTACCATTGGGGACCATCTCCGTACCATTGGTGACCTTCTCCCTACCATTGGTGACCATCACCCAACCATTGGTGACCATCATCCTGCCATTGGTGACCATCGCCCTACCATTGGTGACCATCGCCCTACCATTGATGACCATTTCCCTACCATTGGTGACCATCGTCCTACCATTGGTGACCATGACCCTACCATTGATGACCATCGCCCTACCATTGGTGATCAACGCCCTGAAACTGATGACCATCACCCTACCATTGGTGACCATTGCCCTGCCATTGGTTACCATCGCCCTACCATTGGTGACCATCACCCTACCATTGATGACCATTGCCCTACCATTGGTGACCATCTCCCTACCATTGATGACCATTGCCCTACCATTGGTGACCATTGCCCAACCATTAGTGACCATTGCCCTACCATTGGTGACCATTGCCCTACCATTGATGACCATCACCCTACAATTGATGACCATCGCCCTACCATTGGTGACCATCTCCCTACCATTGGTTACCATCGCCCTACCATTGGTGACCATCGCCCAACCATTGATGACCATCACCCTACCATTGGTGACCATTGCCCTGCCATTGGTGACCACTGCCTTGCCATTGATGACCATATCCCTACCATTGATGACCAGCACCATACCTTTGATGACCATCACCCTACAATTGGTGACCATTACCATGCCATTGATGACAATTGCACTACCATTGGTGACCATCACCCTACCACTGATGACCATTGCCCTACCATTGGTGACCATTGCCCTACCATTGATGACCATCACCCTACCATTTATGACCATTGCCCTACCATTGATGACCATTGCCCTACCATTGATGACCATCACCCTACTTTTGGTGACCATCTTCCTACCATTGGTGACCATCGTCCTACCATTGGTGACCATCGCCATACCATTGATGACCATCACCCTACCATTGGTGACCATTGCCCTGCCATTGGTTACCATCGCCCTACCATTGGTGACCATCACCCTAACATTGATGACCATTGCCCTACCATTGGTGACCATCACCCTACCTTTGGTGACCACCGCCCTACGATTGATGACCATCACCCTACCATTGATGACCATCACCCTACCATTGGTGACCATCTCCCTCCCATTGTGGACCATTACCCAAACATTGATGTTCATCACCCTGCCATTAATGACCATTGCCCTACCATTGATGACCATCACCCTACCTTTGGTGACCATCTTCCTACCATTGGTGACCATCGCCCTACCATTGATGACCATCGCCTTGCCATTGGTGACCACCACCCAGCCATTGATGGCCATTGTCCTACCATTGGTGACCATTACCATGCCATTGATGACAATTGCACTACCGTTGGTGACCATCACCCTGCCATTGATGACCATTGCCCTACCATTGGTGACCATTGCCCTACCATTGATGACCATCACCCTACAATTGATGACCATCGCCCTACCATTGGTGACCATCGCCCTACCATTGGTTACCATCGCACTACCATTGGTGACCATCACCCTACCATTGTTGAACATCACCCTGGCATTGGTGACGATCATCCTGCCATGGTGTCCATCACCCTACCATTGGTGACCATCTCCCTACCATTGATGACCATCGCCCTGCCATTGGTGACCATCGCCCTGCCATTGGTGACCATCGCCCTATGATTGATGACCATCGCCCTGCCATTGGTGACCATCGCCCTATGATTGATGACTATCGCCCTAACATTGGGGAACATTGCCCTGCCATTGATGATCATTGTCCTACCATTGGTGACCATCGCCTTGCCATTGGTGACCATCACCCTACCATTGGTGACCATCTCCCTACCATTGGTGACCATCACCCTGCCATTGATGACCATTGCCCATCCATTGGTGACCATCGCCCTACCATTGATGACCATCACCCAACCATTGGTGACCATTGCCCTACCATTGATGACCATCGCTCTACCATTGATGACCATCGCCCTGCCATTGGTGACCATCGCCCTGCCATTGGTGACCATCACCCTACCATTGATGACCATAACCATGCCATTGATGACCATCGCCATACCATTGGTGACCATTACCATGCCATTGATGACAATTGCACTACCGTTGGTAACCATCACCCTACCATTGGTGGCCATTGCCCTACAATTGATTACCATTACCCTACCATTGGTGACCATCTCCCTTCCATTGTGGACCATTGCGCTACCATTGATGACCATCACCCTACCATTGATGACCATTGCCCTACCATTGGTGACCATTACCATGCCATTGATGACAATTGCACTACCATTAGTGACCATCGCCCTGTCATTGGTGACCATCGCCCTATGATTGATGACCATCGCCTTGCCATTGGTGACCATCGCCCTATGATTGATGACTATCGCCCTAACATTGGGGAACATTGCCCTGCCATTGACGACCATCGTCCTATCATTGGTGACCATCGCCCTGCCATTGGTGACCATCACCCTACCATTGGTGACCATCTCCCTACCATTGGTGACCATCACCCTGCCATTGATGACCATCGCCCTGCCGTTGGTGACCATCGCCCTACGATTGATGACCATCACCCAACCATTGGTGACCATTGCCCTACCATTGATGACCATCGCTCTATCATTGATGACCATCACCCTACCATTGGTGACCATCTCCCTACCATTGTGGACCATTGCCCTATCATTGATGACCATCACCCTACCATTTATGACCATTGCCCTACCATTGATGACCATTGCCCTACCATTGATGACCATCACCCTACTTTTGGTGACCATCTTCCTACCATTGGTGACCATCGCCCTACCATTGGTGACCATCGCCATACCATTGATGACCATCACCCTACCATTGGTGACCATTGCCCTGCCATTGGTTACCATCGCCCTACCATTGGTGACCATCACCCTAACATTGATGACCATTGCCCTACCATTGGTGACCATCACCCTACCTTTGGTGACCACCGCCCTACGATTGATGACCATCACCCTACCATTGATGACCATCACCCTACCATTGGTGACCATCTCCCTCCCATTGTGGACCATTGCCCAAACATTGATGTTCATCACCCTGCCATTAATGACCATTGCCCTACCATTGATGACCATCACCCTACCTTTGGTGACCATCTTCCTACCATTGGTGACCATCGCCCTACCATTGATGACCATCGCCTTGCCATTGGTGACCACCACCCAGCCATTGATGGCCATTGTCCTACCATTGGTGACCATTACCATGCCATTGATGACAATTGCACTACCGTTGGTGACCATCACCCTACCATTGGTGACCATTACCCTACCATTGATAACTATCGCCCTACCATTGGTGACCATTATCATCCCATTGATGACAATTGCATTATCGTTGGTGACCATCACCCTACCATTGATGACCATCACCCTACCATTGGTGACCATCACCCTACCATTGATAACCATCGCCCTACCATTGATGGGCATTACCATGCCATTGTTGACAATTGCACTACCGTTGGTGACCATCACCCTACCATTGATGACCATTACCCTACCATTGGTGACCATCTCCCTACCATTATGGACCATTGCCCTACCATTGATGACCATTGCACTACCATTTATGACCATCACCCTACCTTTGGTGACCATCTTCCTACCATTGGTGACCATCGCCCTGCCATTGGTGACCATCACCCTACCATTGATGACCATAACCATGCCATTGATGACCATCGCCCTACCATTGGTGACCATTACCATGCCATTGATGACAATTGCACTACCGTTGGTGACCATCACCCTACCATTGGTGACCATTGCCCTACAATTGATGACCATTACCCTACCATTGGTGACCATCTCCCTACCATTGTGGACCATTGCCCTACCATTGATGACCATCACCCTACCATTGATGACCATTGCCCTACCATTGGTGACCATTACCATGCCATTGATGACAATTGCACTACCATTAGTGACCATCGCCCTGCCATTGGTGACCATCGCCCTATGATTGATGACTATCGCCCTAACATTGGGGAACATTGCCCTGCCATTGATGATCATTGTCCTACCATTGGTGACCATCGCCTTGCCATTGGTGACCATCACCCTACCATTGGTGACCATCTCCCTACCATTGGTGACCATCACCCTGCCATTGATGACCATTGCCCATCCATTGGTGACCATCGCCCTACGATTGATGACCATCACCCAACCATTGGTGACCATTGCCCTACCATTGATGACCATCGCTCTACCATTGATGACCATCGCCCTGCCATTGGTGACCATCGCCCTGCCATTGGTGACCATCACCCTACCATTGATGACCATAACCATGCCATTGATGACCATCGCCATACCATTGGTGACCATTACCATGCCATTGATGACAATTGCACTACCGTTGGTAACCATCACCCTACCATTGGTGGCCATTGCCCTACAATTGATGACCATTACCCTACCATTGGTGACCATCTCCCTTCCATTGTGGACCATTGCGCTACCATTGATGACCATCACCCTACCATTGATGACCATTGCCCTACCATTGGTGACCATTACCATGCCATTGATGACAATTGCACTACCATTAGTGACCATCGCCCTGTCATTGGTGACCATCGCCCTATGATTGATGACCATCGCCTTGCCATTGGTGACCATCGCCCTATGATTGATGACTATCACCCTAACATTGGGGAACATTGCCCTGCCATTGACGACCATCGTCCTATCATTGGTGACCATCGCCCTGCCATTGGTGACCATCACCCTACCATTGGTGACCATCTCCCTACCATTGGTGACCATCACCCTGCCATTGATGACCATCGCCCTGCCGTTGGTGACCATCGCCCTACGATTGATGACCATCACCCAACCATTGGTGACCATTGCCCTACCATTGATGACCATCGCTCTATCATTGATGACCATCACCCTACCATTGGTGACCATCTCCCTACCATTGTGGACCATTGCCCTATCATTGATGACCATCACCCTACCATTTATGACCATTGCCCTACCATTGATGACCATTGCCCTACCATTGATGACCATCACCCTACTTTTGGTGACCATCTTCCTACCATTGGTGACCATCGCCCTACCATTGGTGACCATCGCCATACCATTGATGACCATCACCCTACCATTGGTGACCATTGCCCTGCCATTGGTTACCATCGCCCTACCATTGGTGACCATCACCCTAACATTGATGACCATTGCCCTACCATTGGTGACCATCACCCTACCTTTGGTGACCACCGCCCTACGATTGATGACCATCACCCTACCATTGATGACCATCACCCTACCATTGGTGACCATCTCCCTCCCATTGTGGACCATTGCCCAAACATTGATGTTCATCACCCTGCCATTAATGACCATTGCCCTACCATTGATGACCATCACCCTACCTTTGGTGACCATCTTCCTACCATTGGTGACCATCGCCCTACCATTGATGACCATCGCCTTGCCATTGGTGACCACCACCCAGCCATTGATGGCCATTGTCCTACCATTGGTGACCATTACCATGCCATTGATGACAATTGCACTACCGTTGGTGACCATCACCCTACCATTGGTGACCATTACCCTACCATTGATAACTATCGCCCTACCATTGGTGACCATTATCATCCCATTGATGACAATTGCATTATCGTTGGTGACCATCACCCTACCATTGATGACCATCACCCTACCATTGGTGACCATCACCCTACCATTGATAACCATCGCCCTACCATTGATGGGCATTACCATGCCATTGTTGACAATTGCACTACCGTTGGTGACCATCACCCTACCATTGATGACCATTACCCTACCATTGGTGACCATCTCCCTACCATTATGGACCATTGCCCTACCATTGATGACCATTGCACTACCATTTATGACCATCACCCCACCTTTGGTGACCATCTTCCTACCATTGGTGACCATCGCCCTGCCATTGGTGACCATCACCCTACCATTGATGACCATAACCATGCCATTGATGACCATCGCCATACCATTGGTGACCATTACCATGCCATTGATGACAATTGCACTACCGTTGGTGACCATCACCCTACCATTGGTGACCATTGCCCTACAATTGATGACCATTACCCTACCATTGGTGACCATCTCCCTACCATTGTGGACCATTGCCCTACCATTGATGACCATCACCCTACCATTGATGACCATTGCCCTACCATTGGTGACCATTACCATGCCATTGATGACAATTGCACTACCATTAGTGACCATCGCCCTGCCATTGGTGACCATCGCCCTATGATTGATGACCATTGCCTTGCCATTGGTGACCATCGTCCTACCATTGGTGACCATTGCCCTGCCATTGGTGACCATCACCCTACCATTGGTGACCATCTCCCTACCATTGGTGACCATCACCCTGCCATTGATGATCATCGCCCTGCTGTTGGTGACCATCGCCCTACGATTGATGACCATCACCCAACCATTGGTGACCATTGCCCTACCATTGATGACCATCGCTCTATCATTGATGACCATCGCCCTGCCATTGGTGACCATCTCCCTGCCATTGGTGACCATCACCTTAACATTGATGACCATAACCCTGCCATTGATGACCAGCGCCCTACCATTGGTGACCATTACCATGCCATTGATGACAATTGCACTACCGTTGGTGACCATCACCCTACCATTGATAACCATCACCCTACCATTGGTGACCATCACCCTACCATTGATGACCATCACCCTACCATTGGTGACCATCACCCTACCATTGATAACCATCGCCCAACCATTGATGACCATTGTCCTACCATTGTTCACCGTCGCCCTACCATTGTTGACCATCGCCCTGCCATTGGTGACAATCACTCTGCCATTGGTGTCTATTGCCCTACCATTGATGACCAACTCCCTATCATTGATGACCATCGCCATACCATTCGTGACCAACTCCCTACCATTGGTGACCATCGCCCTGCCATTGATGACCATCGGCCTATCATTGGTGACCAAAATGCTACCCACTAGGCAGCTAATCTTCTGTTCCCTGGAGCCTGGCTTGAGAGCTCTCACAGCCAGAAAGGCCGTGACAAAGTTTCAGACAGGGAGTTCCAGTGAGGGCTGGTGATGGGGGTGCCAAGGCGCTTGAGGGAGTTGGTCCTCTCTGGCCCCACTGTAGCTGAGATTAACTGGAGAGAGTCCGCTGTTCAGCCACAGAGAGATTAAAATCACAGCCAACTGACTGCAGTTACACTTGGTGTCTTGCTGAATTTTGAGCCGTGAATTATCAGGGATTTCATTCGGGCAATCTTGAGGTTTCTGAATGAAAAATGAGTCTCTTTGTGGAAGATTCTGCAACAGAATCAAGCTGAGCCTGGGTGTTATTTATCAAAGGGAGCTCGGATCACAGAGTGAAATAAAAATATCCTGTGAGCTTTGATTACAGTGTCTGTGAAAGGGAGATGACACAGTGTGGGAGAACTGCCTGCGACACAATGGGTGCTCCATTTAACCCTTCAGGTATCACTCAAGCTGAACACCTCAGCCCAGGATTGCTCTCCATCCCCCTCCCCACCCAGACCTCTGACATGGCCTCATTTACCCCACTTCACCCCCATTCTAGCAAGAAACTGGCAACTGCCATAGATCCCTCCCAAAGGCAGTTACGGAGAGGTGAATGAATTGAGGATATCAAATGGTGGGACTTTCTGATTTGGAATAATCTGACACGATGGGCCAAGCCAAACAGGCAACTGAACCTTAACACCCAGCCTCTGACAGGAACCGCACGCTGTACCCAGCCTCTGACAGGAACCGCACGCTGTACCCAGCCTCTGACAGGAACCGCACGCTGTACCCAGCCTCTGACAGGAACCTCATGCTGTACCCAGCCTCTGACAGGAACCTCATGCTGTACCCAGCCTCTGACAGGAACCGCACGCTGTACCCAGCCTCTGACAGGAACCGCACGCTGTACCCAGCCTCTGACAGGAACCTCATGCTGTACCCAGCCTCTGACAGGAACCTCATGCTGTACCCAGCCTCTGACAGGAACCCCACATTGTACCCAGCCTCTGACAGGAACCGCACACTGTACCCAGAGTCAGACAGGAACCTCACGCTGTACCCCGTCTCTGACAGGAACTACACGCTGTACCCAGCTTCTGACAGGAATACCACACCATGTCCAGCCTCTGACACGAACCCCACGCTGTGCCCAGCCTCTGACAGGAACCCCACACTGTACCCAGTCTCTGACAGGAACCCACGTTGTACCCAGCCTCTCACAGGAACCGCACACTGTACCCAGAGCCAGACAGGAACCTCACGCTGTACCCAGCCTCTGACAGGAACCATACACTGTACCCAGAGTCAGACAGGAACCCCAAGCTGTACCCAGCCTCTGACAGGAACCCAACGCTGTGCCCAGCCTCTGACAGGAACCCCACACTGTACCCAGCCTCTGACAGGAACCCCATGCTGTACCCAGAGTCAGACAGGAGC
The DNA here is from genome assembly GCF_037043375.1 of Chiloscyllium plagiosum. NCBI lineage: Eukaryota > Metazoa > Chordata > Chondrichthyes > Orectolobiformes > Hemiscylliidae > Chiloscyllium > Chiloscyllium plagiosum. The sequence continues at coordinate 2,878,680 of NW_028270180.1, forward strand.
CCCACACTGTATCCAGTCTCTGACAGGAACCCCACACTGTACCCAGCCTCTGACAGGAACCCCACGCTGTACCCAGCCTCTGACAGGAACCCCACGCTGTACCCAGCCTCTGACAGGAACCCCACGCTGTACCCAGAGTCAGACAGGAACCGCATGCTGTATCCCATCTCTGACAGGAGGCCCACGCTGTACACCGTCTCTGTCAGCAACCGCAAACTGTACACAGCCTCTGACAGAAACCCCATGCTGTACCCACAGTCAGACAGGAACCCCACACTGTACCCAGCCTCTGACAGGAACCCCACGCTGTACCCAGAGTCAGACAGGAACCCCACACTGTACCCCGTCTCTGACAGCAACTGCACACTGTACCCAGAGTCAGACAGGAGCCCCACACAGTACCCAGTCTCTGACAGGAACCCCACACTGTACCCCGTCTCTGACAGGAACCCCACGCTGTACCCAGCCTCTGACAGGAACCCCACGCTGTACCCCGTCTCTGACAGGAACCCCACGCTGTACCCAGCCTCTGACAGGAACCCCACGCTGTACCCCGTCTCTGACAGGAACCCCACGCTGTACCCAGAGTCAGACAGGAACCCCACGCTGTACCCCATCTCTGACAGCAACCGCACACTGTACCCAGAGTCAGACAGGAACACCACACTGTACCCAATCTCTGACAGGAACCCCACACCGTGCCCAGTCTCTGACAGGAACCCCAAGCTGTACTCAGTCTCTGAATCAGCACGTGTGCTATAGGCTGATACTGAATGGATAAGAAAAAGAATAAAATTAATTGGCAAGTCAATTCTGCCACAGATATCAGATTTAACAAGACATGCTACTGTCTATGATGTCCCTTTAAAACTGTCTTCTCTTTGCCCGCCAATACAGTGCCTCCTAACATCTTGCTCCACTGACACTATCGAGCAAGTCACCAAGAGCTGAGACCGGTCCACACTGTGTGGGCCTCTCCCAGGCTGAAGACAGTCCGGCACACTCACACACACACCCACACTCACACACACTCACACACACTCACACACTCACTCACACACACCCACACTCACACACACACACACTCACTCACACACACTCACAAACACACACACTCACACTCTCACACACACACACTTGCACTCACATTCACGCACACACACTCGCACTCACATTCACACACACACACACGCTCACACACACTCACACACAATCACACACGCTCACACACACGCTCACACACACTCATACACACTCATACTACGCTCACACTCACACACACACACTCACACTCACACTCACACACATGCTCACACTCACACACATGCTCACACACGCTCTCACACACGCTCACAAACCCTCACTCACATACACACACGCTCACACACACACACACACTCACTCACACACACTCACAAACACACACTCACACACACACTCACACTCACACACACACACTTGCACTCACATTCACACACACACTCACACTCACGCACACACACACACACACTCGCACTCACATTCACACACACACTCACACTCACACACACTCACACACACACACTCACACACACAATCACACACGCTCACACACACTCATACACACTCATACTACGCTCACACTCACACACACACACTCACACTCACACTCACACACATGCTCACACTCACACACATGCTCACACACGCTCTCACACACGCTCACACACCCTCACTCACATACACACACGCTCACACACTCACAAACACACACACTCACACACACACTCACACTCACACACACACACACTTGCACTCACATTCACACACACACTCACACTCACGCACACACACACACACACACACTCGCACTCACATTCACACACACACACACTCACACACACTCACACACACACACTCACACACACAATCACACACGCTCACACACGCTCACACACATGCTCACACACACTCATACACACTCATACTACGCTCACACTCACACACACACTCACACTCACACACACGCTCACACTCACACACACACACTCACACACACGCTCACACTCACACACACGCTCACACACCCTCACTCACATACACACACGCTCACACACACTCACACACACTTACACATGCTCACACATGCTCACATTAATGGCTCATTACAACGAGAGTGAGTGGAGAGCCCTCCTGCTACAATCCACTACAGAAAACCAGTGGGACATGCTCATGGGTCAGAGTTCACGGTGAGAGCAGCAATCCTTTCTGGGGCTGGTCACTGAGGGACGGGGATGGGGAGGAATGAATTCACTCAGATGGTCCTGAATGTTTGGGATTGTTTACCCCACAGGGCTGTGAGTGTTTGGTGTTGAGTTTCTTTGAGACTGAGGTTAAGCAGATGTTTGGTTGGGAGTGTGCAGGGAGATGTTGGACTGGGATGGTAGGCTGTCAGATCTGAAAGCTCTTTCTACAGTTCCTGGTTCAGTCTGAATCGACAGAGAGTGGTGGGTGTGTGAAATGCACTGCCAGCAGTGATAGTACAGTCAGATACACTAGGGACATTTAAGTGACTCTTGGATAGGCACATGGAAGATAATACAATGAAGGGTAAGGAGATCAGGCTGATCTTATAGTAGGATAAAAGGCTGGCACAAGGGTGAGGGCTGAAGGGCCTGTACTGTTCTATTCATTGGATGGACTTGGCTACAAGGAAATGAAACATTTCTGCGTTAAAGCATATTTGATTGAATGATTCCTCATCCTGTTCACAATTGGCTGGGGAACCCCAGTGTGTTGTAAATGCTGGTATTTCTGTAACAACCACCTGTACAGTGGATGGGCCTGAAAGCTCCAACACTCTAACTGGCTTCAGTACACTTGGCCTCCTGTTACTGAGGCTTGTAGAAATGTTATTCAGCCAGACAGTTTCTGCCTGTCGCATGTTCACCATGACTCCTCTCAACAAACCTACCCTCGTGCTCTCTGTTATGTGATGAGGTGCTGACGCATTCATTCACTGTTTCTGCTAATTCCTCCAGCTCCAATCTTTCTGTTCTGGCCTTGCTCATTTCATCTACAGTGAAGCCTCATTTCCCACAATTCCAGTTTCAACAAATGACCCTATTGCCAGATATTTTCCAGTCAAAGGACTATCAAAATATTCCTCAAGACTTCCCGACAACCAATAGCACAGATGCTGCAAACCTGAAACCAAACCAAAAAACGTCTGCTCAATGGGTCAGGCAGCATCAGCAGTGAGGAAGGAGCAGATATTGTACAGCAGCTCAGTGAGCTCTGGCAGAAAACGGGGGGCTTTACTCTGTATCTGACCCCGTACTGTCCCTGTCCCTGGGAGTGTTTGATAGGGGACAGTGTAGAGAGAGCTTTACTCTACCTGACCCTGAACCATCCCTGTCCCTGGGAGTGTTTGATAGGGGACAGTGTACAGGGAGCTTTACTCTGTATCTAACCCTGTGTTGTCCCTGTCCTGGGAGTGTTTGATGGAGGGGACAGTGTAGAGAGAGCTTTACTCTGTACCTAACCCCGTGCTGTCCCTGTCCTGGGAGTGTTTGATGGGGGACAGTGTAGAGGGAGCTTTACTTTGTATCTGACCCTGTCCTGTCCAGACAGTTTTTGATGCTGGGAGGTTGGAAAAGCTATTGTTATAGAAATGGTAGAAATTATTTTCTCTACACCATCCTGTCATAATGTCATGTCACTTCCTGAGCTGAGTCCATTAAACTGGCACACCTCAGTGAGCCATCACAGAAATACCCGATTTAATACCACCTGGGAGGGCAAGAGGGTTAATACGGCAGGGAGTGTCGAGGGATAGGGAGTGGGGGCAGATGGGTAGGAGGTAGAGGGATAAAGGGTAGAGGATCAGGGGATAATGGGGTAGGGTTAAAGGGGTAAAGGTGAAAGGGTAGCAGGTGTAAGGGTAGGGAGGAGAGGGGTAAGGGTTGAAGTGTAGGGGCTGAGGGTCCTTGATGGTCCCTATGAAGCTGCTAATGTACAGTTCAGGAGGAAGGGCAATGGGTAGGGCCCTTCAGATGCTGTGTCCATGAGCTCCCTGTGGAACAATAACAGTGATCTTCTGATGGAGATATTATTGAAACTGTCTTCTCTGTCCAGGCTCCTTCATTCAGTAGAAAGACAGGCCTGAATCTGCCCATAAACTGGCCAAGGAGCAATCTTGATAAAGTCTGATGAAGGGTTTCACCTCAGACTTGGTGAGGTTTCTCACGGTATCTTCCTAAACCCTCCTCATTCCCAACGCACCTTATTCCTGTATCTCCCTGTACTCTTCTACTCATCTCACACTGACCACAGGCAAACGTACTGACCACTACCCAGAACCTCCTGGGGCTCCTGGTTACATTGCCATCTTTAAAGCCCGACTGTGATGCTCAGTCAAGCACTGGTCACCCGCAGTTGCCTTGCAGGTTTACTTGCCCTGGACAGGGAGGGCACAGGGCAATAGTGACTGTACTTTGTCGACTCATCCTGGAGGTCCAACTGTTCAGGACAGGGGAGTGGAGGGGGTCATACACTGCCAGTCCCTGGAGTGTACCCTGAGATGTGGGTGAGGGTTCCATGGTAGCGAGTGGTGAGCTGCCGCACTGACTTTCACATCGTTTCTCTCCGGTGGGTGAGAGAACAGCAGACTGCATAACAACGAGGTGAGACAGTACCGTGATGGAGATGTTAATACCTGCTCATCATTTGGATTTATCCACAGGAACGTGGGCATCAATGGTTCAGCCAGCACACATTGCCTGCCCCCAGCTTAGAGCCAACTGCTTTACTGTGGGAAACAAAACCCGAACTGGCTGGAGAAACTCAGCACATCTGGCAGCATCTGTGGAGAGAAAGCAGATATAGCATTTTGGGTCCAGTGACCCTTCTTCCGTTCTGACACTGTCTCCATGGTCGCTATGGAGATTCTCCAGCAGTTTCTGTTGTGGTATCAGGGTCATCATTACATCTGTGAATTCCCAGTTTTTAATTGAATCCAAATTCCACTCTCTGTCACGGGAGGATTTGAACGCAAATCCCCGGAACATCAACATCAACAAAAACAGAAAGTGCAGGAGAAGTTCAGCAGATCCGGCAGCATCAATGGAGAGAAAGCAGAGTTAGTATTTCAGTCTAGGAACCCTCCCGCAGACAAATCTTTGGCAGATGCTGTCAGATCTACTGAGTTTTCCCAGCAATTTCCTTCTGATTTCCTGCATCTGCTGTGCTTTCAGTCTTCCCCAGGACATTATCTGACTCTCTGGATTACTAGACAAATGATAATACTGCTCGGCCAGTTATGTGTGAGAGGTCCTTGCCCCATTCAGCACTTGGTTGGGAGATGGGTTTTTTTTTCTGCTGTTTAATGGCTGCAACATGTGCTTCTTCTAAGGTTCTCAGCATTGGCCCCCAGCGCTTAGCAGGTGTAATTTGAACGAACAATAACAGGTTGGTTCCACTAGGAGGCAAAGCTCCTCACAATACACCCAAAAACAATGGGGGGGGGGGGGGGAGAGGAATGGGGGAGGAGTTTGGTGGCTTGAGTTGAAATCAAATAGGGATGCCTTGATGGATATTTCCCATGTGCAGGACTGCCGACGTGCCCAGTGCAGTGTTCGGTTCCACTTGTGTAGTGACTGCAACAGGCTCAGTCAACTGGACCTCGTAGAATATGAGTTCCCTGACTGGGGCTGTCACCCTGGTCCAAACAGAGAGCCCTGGCTGACAGCTAGAAACAGGAGTGCCAGGGGTTCAGGTCACTCTGAGAGCTGGCTCTGAGGGAGCTCGATCAGTGTCAAGGATTCTCCCCCGTGTGAATAAAGGGGGGATTCGGTGATGGGATACCAGCCTCTGTGCAGTTGTTTCAGTCTGTGTGGGATTTTTAATGTTTCTTGGCTTTGCTGCTCCACTTGGGATCACATCGCAATAACCAAGATCAATTCCAGGGGCACGGAGACTGTTGCAATTTCCAGCTGACATTTAGGAGGAATTTGATTTCCTGGGTAAACACCAGCACATCAATGTCTCGTCGACACTGACTATTCTTTGCCTCTGCCCAGGAGAATCTCCTTCTCCAGCCGTGGGAACACATTGCACCTTCCCCCTACCTCAAACAGGTTGATAAAAATTTGACAAAAGGAAAGGTCAGCGCAACAAACTAGGAGTATCCATGGTCCACCCCAGCCCTGCCCAGAACGTTACATCTCTGGAAAATGTTTACTAACACTCAGTGACCCAGCAGAGCCGAGGAGACTGCTGCATATACCAAGCTTCACCCCAATTACCCTCCTCCAACGAGCTCCCAGTGTTGTGCTGCACGTTTGGAAGAGTTATCACACATTGAGCTGAGCACATATCACTCTGTCAGGTTCATGTCAATGAGCCCATCGTGCTCCTTGATCAGGCTTTGCTCTACATTGTCCCGTTTCAAGTTATTTTGCGTGAACATCACTTATAATTTAAGGGTCTCTTTCTTTTATTTTTCTCTCAGAGTGGAGTGAGCCTGTGGGATTCTTTATCACTTGGGCTATGGAGGCTGGGTTACTGGCCTGGTCAAGGCTGAAGAGACATATTTTCAGTCAGGACAGGGAAAAGGCAGGAGATTGAAAATGAGGATTATCAGATCGGCCATTGGATGCCCCAGTCCTGCTCTAATGTCTCATGTTCTTAATGATGTTGTCATTTTGAAGTTAACATTGCTGCTTTTCCTCCTCTCCCACTCTCAATGGCCTTGCCCAATCACCGCAACCTCACATCCATGCCCCATCACTGCACCCCCACATCTATACCTCATCACTGCACCCCCGCATCTATACCCCATCACCGCACCCCCACATCTATACCCCATCACTGCACCCCCACATCTATACCCCATCACTGCACCCCCACATCTATACCCCATCACTGCACCCCCACATCTATACCCCATCACTGCACCCCCGCATCTATACCCCATCCCTGCACCCCCGCATCTATACCCCATCACCGCACCCCCACATCTATACCCCATCACTGCACCCCCGCATCTATACCCCATCCCTGCACCCCCACATCTATACCCCATCACTGCACCCCCACATCTATACCCCATCACCGCACCCCCGCATCTATACCCCATCCCTGCACCCCCACATCTATACCCCATCACTGCACCCCCGCATCTATACCCCATCCCTGCACCCCCACATCTATACACCATCACCGCACCCCCACATCTATACCCCATCACTGCACCCCCGCATCTATACCCCATCCCTGCACCCCCACATCTATACCCCATCACTGCACCCCCACATCTATACCCCATCACCGCACCCCCACATCTATACCCCATCACTGCACCCCCGCATCTATACCCCATCCCTGCACCCCCACATCTATACACCATCACCGCACCCCCGCATCTATACACCATCACCCCCACCCCCCCAAATCCTAGCCTTGCTTCTTCTGTCTGACACTGCCCTCTCTCTGCTCTTGTCAGTTTGATCAACGTGCTCAGATATGTTATGAAACACCTTCAGGGTAGGTGGGATTTGACACCATGCCTTCTGGACCAGAGGTAGAGACACTACCATAAGACCACCTACCCTGACCTGAGGTTAGTCCATCCCTCACTGAAACCCCCTCCTCCTTTCTCCTGACTCCTGCTCTGAATCCCATGTGTTGGCAGAGGCCGGTCAGTGTGGAGTAGCCTCTCCACTGACCACCATCGCCTACTAGAGGGAGCCTGGTCAATTGAAAAAAACACATCTGTTTATTGTGTAGCTGGGGTATATTGTTTAATATTTCTTCTACAGCTTGTGATGTATTTTAATTTGCAAATTATTGTGTCCAGGAAATGCTCACTGCTTGACGTGTATGGTACAGAAAATAGCCAAAGGAATTTCTCTGAAGGTTTACTATTGACTCTTAAAGGATCTCTTGATGCACTTCAACAGTTTCACTCTCAGTAGCAATTCTCAGGAACAGAAGCACAAGGTTAACTGAACACGTCCTGATCATTCAAGGACAGAAGTGGAATAAGACCCCTGGTCCTAATCAATATTTATCACTCATGAAGATCCACTTAAAAACAAAGCTAAAAATCACACAACACCAGGTTATAGTCCAAAACAAATTTTCTGGTCATCCCTTATCTTGGTGATTTTTGGGAACTTCTTGTTGCTTCTGTATTACAACAGCGATTGGCTGTCATGGACAGAGACTGGGCTTCAAAAACATGTGATTGGCTGTCATGGACAGTGACTGGGCTTCAGAAACATGTGATTGGCTGTCATGGACAGTGACTGGGCTTCAGAAACATGTGATTGGCTGCCATGGACAGTGACTGGGCTTCAAAAACATGTGATTGGCTGCCATGGACAGTGACTGGGCTTCAAAAATATGTGATTGGCTGCCATGGACGAGACTGGGCTTCAAAAACATGTGATTGGCTGCCATGGACAGTGACTGGGCTTCAAAAACATGTGATTGGCTGCCATGGACAGTGACTGGGCTTCAAAAACATGTGATTGGCTGCCATGGACAGTGACTGGGCTTCAGAAACATGTGATTGGCTGCCATGGACAGTGACTGGGCTTCAAAAACATGTGATTGGCTGCCATGGACAGTGACTGGGCTTCAGAAACATGTGATGGGCTGCCATGGACAGTGACTGGGCTTCAAAAACATGTGATTGGCTGCCATGGACAGTGACTGGGCTTCAAAAACATGTGATTGGCTGCCATGGACAGTGACTGGGCTTCAAAAACATGTGATTGGCTGCCATGGACAGTGACTGGGCTTCAAAAACATGTGATTGGCTGCCATGGACAGTGACTGGGCTTCAGAAACATGTGATTGGCTGCCATGGACAGTGACTGGGCTTCAAAAATATGTGATTGGCTGCCATGTACGAGACTGGGCTTCAAAAACATGTGATTGGCTGCCATGGACAGTGACTGGGCTTCAAAAACATGTGATTGGCTGCCATGGACAGAGACTGGGCTTCAAAAACATGTGATTGGCTGCCATGGACAGTGACTGGGCTTCAGAAACATGTGATTGGCTGCCATGGACAGTGACTGGGCTTCAGAAACATGTGATTGGCTGCCATGGACAGTGACTGGGCTTCAGAAACATGTGATGGGCTGCCATGGACAGTGGCTGGGCTTCAAAAACATGTGATTGGCTGCCATGGACAGTGACTGGGCTTCAGAAACATGTGATTGGCTGCCATGGACAGTGACTGGGCTTCAAAAACATGTGATTGGCTGCCATGGACAGTGACTGGGCTTCAAAAACATGTGATTGGCTGCCATGGACAGAGACTGGGCTTCAAAAACATGTGATTGGCTGCCATGGACAGTGACTGGGCTTCAAAAACATGTGATTGGCTGCCATGGACAGTGACTGGGCTTCAGAAACATGTGATGGGCTGCCATGGACAGTGACTGGGCTTCAAAAACATGTGATTGGTTGTCATGGACAGTGACTGGGCTTCAAAAACATGTGATTGGCTGCCATGGACAGTGACTGGGCTTCAAAAACATGTGATTGGCTGCCATGGACAGTGACTGGGCTTCAAAAACATGTGATTGGTTGTCATGGACAGTGACTGGGCTTCAAAAACATGTGATTGGTTGTCATGGACAGTGACTGGGCTTCAAAAACATGTGATTGGTTGTCATGGACAGTGGGCTGCCCACCAGGCACGGAAACTGCTACATCCCCGTTTCCTCAATGTCTACTCCCTTCAGGCAAAAAAAACGATTGGAGTGATCCAAAGAGGTGCAGCACAGTTCTGCAAGAATCACCTTGGGAAATACTGTACACCATTGTCACATCCTCGATCTTAGACCTGGGATGGGAATCTCTACAGCAAGGGGCGGAGAAATATAGACCATGTATGTTCTACACAACATGGAATGGACTGGTGGGAAACAACAATAATGACAAATAACAGGTGGGAGGCCAAGCATATAAACAACAAAGACCATTTGTTTCCCAGAAAGTCCATCTTCACAAGAGATGGAGATAGTCCAGTCCCATCATCCAAAATCCTCAAGACCCATCTCTGGATTATTTCTGTCTATAAATGTTCATTATCAGGATGACCACCTCAGCGGATCAGGCCTGGTTTAGCCAGTGCTACCCCCACCCCTTCCCACCCAAAGATGCAAAACGCAAAATATTGCGGACGCTGGAGATCTGAAATAAAACCAGAGAGCGTGCTGGAGAAACTCAGTAGCGTCTGTGGAGAGAGAAACTTAGGTAACGTTTCGGGTCTGAGATGATGACTGTCCTTGAACTCTCTGCAGAGACTGCCAGCTCTGCTGAGTTTCTCCAGCACCCTCTGTTTTTATTTCTAGCTGGAGAGGTGTTACAGAAATGCAGCCATCTGTGAATCTGGCACAAAACAAAAGCAGTAGCAGAAATCCAATTTGCTTCTTAAAAACCTTGACAATTCATTTTATTTAAGCAATGGGCCAGACACCAGTTTTACTTGGAAGCTGAGTTGCAATCTGATATTGATGAGCTAGAAAATCTTTTCTCCTTCCTATTGTTTTGTCGTCCGGTTAGGATGAATACAGGCTAGTCATCTTCCCAGTGTCTCTTCTATGTTTTGTACACATTCTGACAAGAGTTGTTTGTTTACAGACCGTGGGTGTTGTACCCAGACATTGAGATCTTTTGCCAGTTCTCCCCTTAGCCATGTGACCAAACATCACCAAAATATCACAATCCTTTCCCACTCAGACAGCCAGCCAATTACTCTGGGCCGATCAGCAATGGGATATGCACGGCCAGCATGGAATAGGCTGCAGAGTTTGGGGCAAAAGCTCAGAATTGGAAGAGAACGCAGTGAGATTTATTCTCTCTCGAAACCATGCCCCACACACAACCTGGAACATCTGAACAATCAGAAGCTAAGGACACAGAAAGGATCACACTTCAGCCATGATAGAGTCACACAGCCTTCAGAAACAGAGCCTTCAATCCATGCCAACCATAATCCCAAACTAAACTAATGCTACCTGCCTGCACTTGGCCCATCATCCTCCAAATAATTTTTATTTATAAACTTATCCAAATGTCCTTTAAACATTGTAACTGTACCTGCATCCAGCACTCTCCCTGGCAGTGCATTCCACACATGTGCTACTCTCTGTGTGAAACTATTACCCCTAGACTTGAAGTCCCCCACCCCAGGGAAAAGACACCTGCCATTCACTCTATCCATCCCCCTTATGATTTTATAAACCTCTATATGATCACCATTCAACCTTCTACGCTCCAATGAAACGAGTCCCAGCCTATCCAGCCTCTCTTCATAACTCAAACCTTCCATTCCCAGCAACATCCTGTTCGGAATCTCTTTTCTTCTGAACCCTGTCCAGTTTAATAATACCATTCCTGTAAATGGGTGACCAGGACTGGATACCCCAGCACAGGCCGCACCAATATCCTGTACAACCTCAACATAACATACCAACTCCTGTACTCAAAAGCTCTGAGCAATGAAGGTAAGCGTACTAAACCAGCTAATGATCTAACGGAATATTGGAACAGACTGGAAGGGCTGAATGGCTTCCTCCTATCCCTATGATGCTGGTGCTGATCTTCCCCAATAGGAACGGCACTGAACAGGAAATGCAGAGAAGGAGAAGGAATTATTGAAACTGTTTGTTTCCAATTGGACCTTGGTTTTTTTCATCAAACCCCATGAGGAGGATATTCAGCCTATCATGTCTGTGAAAGCCCAGTCTTGTTTTCCAACTTTCACAATAGTACAGTAATCCTTCAGGGCAAAGTAAGCAGTGAAAAATAAATCATGCAAAAATATCCTCTGGCCTGATGTTAATGATACATGAAGTTCCCAGACTGGCCCAGCTCTGAACTGTGACCTCAAAGTGAATATCTGTGGGCACTTTGTGGTTGGCCTGACGATATCTGATCAAGAAGCTCACGCTGCACTCTGTGTGGTCTCACCTGAGCCAATAGATTGAGGAGACCTTTACCCATCTGCCTGGTGTTTCAGGACCCTTTGAGAAGGGGTGCTGATGAGATGTAATCCTCAGGAGCTGGAGGTCAATGCCAGAATGATTTCTTGAACTCTCTAAGCCTGGCCTGGTGCACTCTGAATCTGTTGGATCACTGAGATGGATCCACTACTGGTATCACCGATTCCTAATTGGTTCACTGTCAGAATGCCAGATAATGAACTGACATAAATCACTAAACCCCCAGCTATCTGCAGCTCAGTAAGGTGTGAGATGATCAGACTGTTTCACTTTTACAAATTTCCAGACCTCTACGTCGGCTCGATCAGAGACTTGCATCGAGATTTCAGAGTAAAGCCTATGCCCCTGACAGAACATCACACGCTTCTGAAAGCAAGCCCCAGCATTCATCAGTAACAATAATCAGAACCAGAAGTGGTGAAGCAGATGAGGGACCATGCATGGATAGGATCACGATGGTGTCTGGGATTGGGCAGGGAAGAAGGGGATAATGTTTTCGGAGATAGAGCAATGTTGTATAAGGTAATAGACTGAAAGGGTTAATGTAGAGGTCAGTATTAAGCTCCAGCCATCCTGATAACATCAACAGAGCCTGTGCATGGAGAGGCAGATCTCAAAAGTCACCCATTGGCTCCAAATTGTCTTGCTCCGAATGTACCTGATTACTACAAGGCAGTGAACCAGCCTGTGTTCAACCTCCAGTATGCTTCTCCTCTGCCTCTGAGTGCTTCCCTCCAGCCAATCAGGGAAAGGGGATATTGGCTGAAACCACCTGAACCACACGCTGCTACTGGTTGGTATCAGAGCCCGTACCATAGACACGGGTAATGGTGACAGAGGGCAGCTGTTTCATCTGGGCAAAGGCCAGTGAGGGGACTGCAGGTCATTAGATTAGATTAGATTAGATTAGATTAGATTACTTACAGTGTGGAAACAGGCCCTTCGGCCCAGCAAGTCCACACCGACCCGCCGAAGCGCAACCCACCCAGACCCCTACATTTACCCCTTACCTAACACTACGGGCAATTTAGCATGGCCAATTCACCTGGCCCTGCACATCTTTGGACTGTGGGAGGAAACCGGAGCACCCGGAGGAAACCCACGCAGACACGGGAGAACGTGTAAACTCCACACAGTCAGTCGCCTGAGGCGGGAATTGAACCCGGGTCTCTGGCGCTGTGAGGCAGCAGTGCTAACCACTGTGCCACGTTGTGACCAAAAACTGTGAGAAGCCACATCAGGAAAGCTTGCTGATCTTGCCAGATTATTTCAATTCACTCACGGGACATGGGCATCGCTGGCTGGCCCCGGCATTTACTGCCCATCCTTAGTTGCCCCTTAGGAAGGTGGGGGTGCGCTGCAGTCCATGTGCTGTGGGTAGACCCACAATGCCCTTAGGGAGGGAATTCCAGGATTTTGACCCAGCGACACTGAAGAAATGGCGATATATTTCCAAGTCAGGATGGGGAGTGGCTCGGAAAGGAACTAGTAACAGGAACTGATTCCTACTGTAAACGTACAGCACTGCTGGAGTCATCCACAAACTGACCAGCACATCAACTGGTCCAATGACATCTCCACCAGGTGATAGGTCAGAGGGGGAGGTTGTGGTGAAACCCACTGCAGACTCCCTAACTTTCAGCAAACATTGTCGATTTACTGAGCAAACACATTCTGGTTAAACAGTGTGATACAGCAAACAATCTGTTTCAAAACAGACACTGTGACTGACAGGAAACCAGAACCCATCACCAAAACGGCTGCAAGACATTTCATAAAAAAACAGGATTATTTCTCCAGACAAATGAGGTGTGTGGTAAATCGATTAAAACATTGCAGATTCTATAATTGAAATCAGTCGAAGTCATTTACAGGAATATAGTCACCAGGCAAGACTTAGGGAGAAGATCAGGTAGACCCCTTCATCCACATTGCAATTAGTTATAAAGAAGGCAGGAGAAGATTGCAGACCGATGTAGATAACTGGAGGCAATATACCAAATCATGGCAAATGGGAAAAGTTGAAATTGTTCAATTTAGTGTTAAAACAAAATCAGCGTGTTACTAAAACAGAGAACGGGTCCAGAATGCCAAGGTGTAGAGGGATCTTGGTGCCTCTGAGTCACAAAGTATTAGTATGCAGATACAGCAAGTGATTGAGAAAGCTAGTGGGATTTTAGCTTCTATTATGAGTGGAATTGAACATGACAGTAAGGGTATCATGTTTTGGTTATTCAGCGCAGTGATGAGACCATATCTCCAGTATTGTGGGCTGGTTTGGTCTCCTTAATGAAGGAAGGATGTAAATACATTGGAAGTTGGTTCAGGAGAGGTTTACCAGAGGGAGAGCTGGAATGAGTGGGTTGTGTTATAGGGAAAGGGGGGACAGACTGGGCTTGTTTCCACTGGGGAGGGGGCGGGGGGGGGGGGGGGGGGGTGAGGGGCGACTGATTGATGTGGATAAGATCCTGATGGTCTGGACAAGATGACCATGAAAAGGATGTTTCCTCTTGTGGATCAGTCTAAAGCTAGGGGTGTGGGAGGGTATAGTTTGAAACGTAGGAGTCACTATGAGGATATTATATTCTCTCAGTGGTGTAACTTTGGAGCTCTGCCACAGAATAGCATGAAGGCAAGTCATTGAATATTTTAAATGTGGAGGTCGGGGGATTTTCTCAGGCAAGGAATCAAAGGCTATTGGGGATATCATGGGAATGTGGGATTTGAAATAAAAACCAATCAGCAATGATCTTATTCATTAGGACAGCAGGCTTGAGGGGCCAAATGATCTACTCCTAACCCTATCTCAAATGGTCCTGATGCCAGTGGAGCTATCAATGAGATGATGCCATTACTATCAGCAGCGATTGCACACAGTATGGGAATCCTACATGGTGTGGTGCTACCTGGACAGTGCTAGGAACACAGTGCCTTGTTTTTGGTTCTGATTTATCTGGGTATAGAGTCTGAAGGGTTAGAGCTATGCAGTATTTTAAGCACCAATAACTATCATGATGCCATGTGGGCCTGTGGCCAGAGAAGCATGGGATATTGAAGGATCTGGCTCCTATCGATGAGCATGTCTGTCCTATCAATGAAACCTGGGACTAGTGACAAACATGCAATATAGCAGCCTCTTCTAGTTAGACCAGGTCCTGCCAAACCAAGCAGCTTCTGGAAGCCTTGCTTCAGGCCTATCACATGGTGAGATGCGCTGTTTGGGTACACATCCATCTCACCAACCTGTCCACACAGTGATCCTGACTCACCCAGCCACATATGTCCCTAGGAGCTGAGTTTGAACAGAGCTCTGTTACAGAGTGAAATACTGAGTTTTGAGAAGATTTGTAGCTCAGGTTGAGGTTCTGGATGTAGGTTTGCTCGCTGAGCTGGAAGGTTCATTTTCAGACGTTGCGCCACCCTACTAGGTAACATCTTCAGTGAGCCTCCGGGCAAAGCAATGCTGATGATTACTGCTTCCTGTTTATATGTTTGGCTAGATAAGGAAAGACACCACTTTGACTGGGACAACACATCCAGCCGCGGACAAGCCAAACAGGGACACGCACGAGAATTCCCTAGAAGCATGGCATTCCAACCAGAACTCTATCAACAAATACATCAAGTTAGACTCTATCTATCACCCCCTGAGAAAAAGAACAGGAAATGACATCACCACAGGAAATGACATCACCAACTCAAACATACAAACAGGAAGCAGGAATCATCAGCAGTACTTAGCGTGGAGGCCCACTGAAGATGTTACCTAGTAGGGTGACAAAACGTCTGGAAATGAACCTTCCAGCTCAGTGAGCAAACCTACATCCAGAACAGAGTGAAATCTCCTGTTACTGAGTCAGTAATACAGAACATCAGAGCCCATGGAGGTGTCTGTTCACCTACTGTTGGGCATTGTCAGATTGGCTTCGCACAATTTCACCTTCCAGCCCAGAGATCTGGGCACATTACTGAGTGGAGACCGGGGCAATGTCAGCTGCACTCTGTCAGAGGCTTGACCTTTCCAGGAATATGCTGTATCTAGGCCCCATTCCCTCCTGAGGTACCTGGGAGGGAGGAGGAGCATTCTCCCAGGACCTTGCTCAACAAGTACCAGCCCAAACCCCTCCCCCAGACAGGTCCACGACAACATTGTTTGGCCATTTGCCCCATCGCTGGCTGTGGATCTTCTGACCCCAGGGCTAAAATAACTCATTCCCTTGGCTGTTTAGATGGTCCAATGAGGGTTGTTTGCTGTGTATGAATGGAAGAACATTCAGACAACCACATGGGAGCATCCGTGACTATTCCTGGACGGTATCGAAGCTCCAAATGCACCATGAAGAGGTGCAGCAATGACCACTGATGCAGTCGGGCAACATTTTCCCGGAATCAGTCAATAGCATGGAACTCGGAATTTACCTTGGAACAAAATGTCACTGACCATTAACCACCAGATGCTTCAGCTTCTCTCTTATTCTCGCTGGTGCCCAGAATTGTAGCTGAGTGTTCAGGTTACTCAATGATTCCAGGGATCCTTGGTACAGTGGCAATGTCCCTCCCTCTGAGCTAGGAGGCCTGCTCCAGAGGTGTTGATGAGGAAAATATCTACTCAGTAATTGCACGTGTATGTGAGTGCAAAGCTGTAGGTGCTGTGTTGTTCCACCCCGATGCAGACCATTACTAATAGACCAGCCCATGTGCTCCCACCTCTCAGCTGCTAATGACAGGCGGCCAGGCTTCCTTTCTGATCGCAGAGCTCAGGGACTGAAATAATCGCCTGTTGCAGTGAGAGTGCAGATGGCCAGTGACCCAGCACAAACAATGTGCAACAAACCAAGAGGAACAGGAAGCGTCTACAGCAGAAAAACACAGTCAATCAGCACCCAGCCTTCAGCTCCAATTCAAGGGACCATCGCTCACACGACACGGCCCTCACACGACACGGCCCTCACACTACACGGCCCTTACACACACACACACACTGTGTTTGTGACAGAGCAAACCAGCCACATCCAGCAGATGGAGAGAGGGAATCGAGGAAAACAAACTGCCAGGGCCTAAAGGAGAACCAAAGCGACAATAATTTCAGAAAAATGGCTCCTTCCTTTCTGTGCCTCTCACTGAAATGAGTTTGTCCACAATGTGAAGAATTGGAGCCTTGAGTTTTGCATTGGGACTTTGTAAAGGCTATGCTACACAAATTTCACTGAATCTTGCTCAAGCTTAATTTGGGCAGCTTGAATGATTGATTATTCATCACCCTCCCTCCCCAATCCAACATCCTGATTATATTTCTCACCTGCGATTTGTCAGGAAGCAGGTTGTGAGTTCCTCCCAATCTCTG
This sequence comes from Chiloscyllium plagiosum, assembly GCF_037043375.1. Classification (NCBI taxonomy): domain Eukaryota; kingdom Metazoa; phylum Chordata; class Chondrichthyes; order Orectolobiformes; family Hemiscylliidae; genus Chiloscyllium; species Chiloscyllium plagiosum. Next base: position 2,896,029 of record NW_028270180.1, read on the forward strand.
ATGGAGCTGTTTGAGAGTCACAGACTGATAGAGATGTACAGCATGGAAACAGACCCGCCGGTCCAACCTGTCCATGTCGACCAGATATCCCAACACAATCTAGTCCCACCTGCCAGCACCCGGCCCATATCCCTCCAAACCCTTCCTATTCATATACCCATCCAGATGCCTTTTAAATGTTGCAATTGTACCAGCCTCCACCACTTCCTCTGGCAGCTCATTCCATACATGTACCATCCTCTGCGTGAAAAAGTTGTCCCTTAGGTCTCTTTTATATCTTTCCCCTCTCACCTAAAACCTATGCCCTCTAGTTCTGGACCCCCCGACCCCTGGGAAAAGACTTTGTCTGTTTATCCTATCCATGCCTCTCATGATTTTGTAAACCTCTATAAGGTCATCCCTCAGCCTCTGACACTCCAGGGAAAATAGCCCCAGCCTGTTCAGCCTCTCCCTATAGCTCAAACCCTCCAACCCTGGCAACATCCTTGAAAATCCTTTCTGAACCCTTTCAAGTTTCACAACATCTTTCCAATAGGAAGGAGACCAGAATTGCACGCAATATTCCAACAGTGGCCTAACCAATGTCCTGTACAGCCGCAACATGACCTCCCAATTCCTGTACTCAATATGGTGACCAATAAAGGAAAGCATACCAAACGCCTTCTTTACTATCCTACCTACCTGCGACTCCACTTTCAAGGAGCTATGAACCTGCACTCCAAGGTCTCTTTGTTCAGCAACACTCTTCAGGAGCTGGTATTGACCTCCCTGCTGGGGCAGGGTATTTATGACAGAGATAATGATGCACGGTTCCAAGGACGTTAGTGTCTGAGTTGTGATGGAGCAAAGTGGAACAGCGAGAGATGACACCTTCATTACTCCGGCAGACTCTGACCTAATCAATAACACAGACAAAATAGTAACCCATCAAATTTAAGGTGGACAAGCACATGACCACTCTCTTTGCTTCTAAGATAATCCAGGTGTTTGTTTAATAGTGAGGAACGAGGAACTGTGCAATCACAGGGGAGTAATGATGCAGTAGGAGATCATTTAGCCTGTTGTGCCTGTACCGGAGGAACAGGCAGATTGTGGAATTGAAGCCAATGGATGGTTAGGAACTGGAGAACAGCAGGTGTAGTGGAACATTGACTTTTATTGCAAAGGGGATGACCATACAAAATGGAAGGATCTAATTTTGAGTTGTTTACTGAATAGTGAATGGACTAGGTACCATCTGCAGTCCCTCCATTCAAGGTAGTGCACTGTTGAAAAGTCTTCACCTCCACTATAGCAGCCTACGTACCTGCTGCTGAGGGACTGAGGGATCATTAATTAGACGGTGAGAGGTTGGTTCCTGTGCCTACCATGTCCCTGAAATATGGGAGGTCCAGCTCGGAGTGCAGAGCCGTGATTTGTGAGGGGCACCATTGCACAGTGCGGGTGTTGGAGCACCTGGAGATAGTGTTTCTGGTGGATGTGGGATACAGGCAAGAACTTACAAGGTCCAGTGGTGTTGGAAGGACAAGGTTGTGTCTGGTTCACCCTTAGAGGGCGTACTCGGTTCAGCAGAGTGACAAGGCAAACAGAGTTCAACCATGAATTAAATTGCATAAACTTGCCAGTTCCTCCTGAATTTGGAAGAGTAAGAATTGATCTGATTGAGGTGTTGGAAAGATTTAATTGGATAGATACAGAGAAGCTCTCACTCCAGGTAATGGGAATGAAGTGACAGACCTAAAGGCAGGTCATTCAGAAGCAAAATCAGGAAGCACTTTCGTCATCACACTGAATTAATTAATTTTCTTCCCAAAAACACAGTAAATTCTGTAAGTCAGTTGGAGTTGACACTCTGAGAATGTGGAGATTTAGTTGAGCAGAATTAAGGGATATAGAACAAAGTTTGGGAAAGGGAGTTGAGGTATGATTTGATCGAATGGTGTAGTACACTTGTGGGGCTAAATGGCCTCCTCCTGTTGTTAAATACAGCCAGTGGCAGGACACCTCCATGCAAGTAGGAAAGTTTGTGGTTCAGTCACCTTGCAGTTCTGCTGTTAATCCCAATGACATCAGTGCTTCAGGTCACACAACTGGGTTTTGCTGTGCTTGTACTGTCCCTTGCTCATGCATAGAAGGACAAGTTAAAGCCCTGTGCAATCAGTGTATGACACACTTCCAGCAGTCACTGCAGATTAATAAACCTGCTCTGTCAGGAACCCCTTTGTACAGGCTGAGTGGACTCACAACAGCAGGATCTGCAGCAGAGAGATGCTGCTTTGATTATACCCAGCCACGACAGCCTGCTCCAGGGAACAGGAAGTAACTCCTGACTGATGTGCTGATGTGCTTATGATTGTCAGCTTCTGTACAGGCCTGACACACTGAGAAACTGAATCTTCACTCACAATAGGCATCAGTCTAGGGCCAAGATAACTTTCAGTCTTGAGAAACATCACAAGGCAAATTGCCAGAATTGAACAGGGCAGTGTAAACTCAAAGGACCAGAAACTTGAACTCCGGCTGGTAACCTATTCATGAGTGCAGATCCATTTCCGCTACGTGCTGTATCAAAGCCCCTCAAATACTTGTACAGAACTCTCCTCCTCATGCTCTCCTGAGGGTAACCATTTCCAAATTCTCTAATTCTCCACATCACTGAATTCCCTCGTCCCCAGTACCAAGAGAGGAAACCCCTTCTGTTCCTTTTTCAGACCCCTGCTGACTTCCTCCCTCCAGCCTGGTGTCTACAATCATGAGGAGAAAGTGAGGTCTGCAGATGCTGGAGATCAGAGCTGAAAATGTGTTGCTGGAAAAGCGCAGCAGGTCAGGCAGCATCCAGGGAACAGGAGAATCGACGTTCAGGAATTCTGAAGAAGGGCTTATGCCCGAAACGTTGATTCTCCTGTTCCCTGGATGCTGCCTGACCTGCTGCGCTTTTCCAGCAACACATTTTCAGCTCTGTCTACAATCATGCCCAATTCTCCAGCAGAGGCTGGAACAAGCACTGGGAAATGTTTCATCTGACTTCCCTATTCTTGTAAACAATTATCCAATGGCAATTCTTTTCAGAGCCTTAGAAACTTCAAAGACATCATCCTGAAGTCTCCCAAAGAACAAACATCTCTTCAAAGTTTCACTATTGGTGGCAGCAAGCGGTTTGAGAGCTGGGGGGGCACCCTCTGTCCCTTTACAAAGTCGCTGCCCAGCCACATTCACAGCTGGGTGTGATGTAACAACGTCCTCATCCTCATCACCCAGCAAGTTCATGATCTTCAAAGCTGGTACTGCTGTTGGGGAAACACATTTCCAAACTGCAGAATTTGGCAAGCAGAAGTGAAATGAATTGTGGATTGTTTGTGTTAGTGACACTGGAGGGTGAATCCTGTCCCAGGGCACCAGCAAGGACTCCTCTTTGTAACCAGGCCCAGGGAGCCAACAACTGGGGGCGGCACGCTGGCTCAGTGGTTAGCACTGCTGCCTCACAGCACCAGAGACCCGGGTTCAATTCCCGCCTCAGGCAACTGACTGTGTGGAGTTTGCACGTTCTCCCCGTGTCTGCATGGGTTTCCTCCGGGTGCTCCGGTTTCCTCCCACAGTCCAAAAGATGTGCAAGTCAGGTGAATTGGCCATGCTAAATTGCCCGTAGTGTTAGGTAAGGGGTAAATGTAGGGGAGTGGGTCTGGGTGGGTTGCGCTTCGGAGGGTCGGTGTGGACTTGTTGGGCCGAAGGGCCTGTTTCCATGCTGTAAGTAATCTAATCTAATCTAACCTAACTGCCTGAACCAGACACTCCATCATCTTTCTGGCACCAATGGACCTTGGGAGCGTCTGTCTCTATCCCACGTCCACTTGAAACACTATTTCCAGTCACTCCCGACACCTGCAATGTGAAATGACACAAATCATGGCTTGGCCTTTAGAGCTGGACCTGCCTTATTCCAAGGGCATGGTTAACAGAGACACCAATCCTTCACCAATCTCTCAGCAGAATGTCTAGGCTGCTATAGGGAAGGTGAAAGACCCTGACTGTGATACAAGTCTCTCTAATTGGAATGAGTTGTGTAGGGGTTAGCTCAATGGCTTTTCCACATTGGAGACAGCATTCCAAACCAATCCACACATCCAGGTATGAGAGGGCTCTCTGTCTGTGGGCTGTAAAATACAGTGATGGAAGAGCATTAACCCGAATTGTTCATTTCATAATCCGGGTTCAAGATGAAAATATTCGTACGTTACTGTAGGGAGTGTATAGCAGAGTTTAAAGTTCCTTATACACCTGTACAAGAAGGACAGGTTGCCCCTAAATTGGAAGGGGACTAATATACTGGCAAGGAGATTTGCTAGAGCTGCTCGGGAGGATTTAAACTAGTAAGGTGGGGGGGGGGGGTGACCCAGGGAGATAGTGAGGAAAGAGACCGATCTGAGACTGATACAGTTGAGAACAGAAGTGACTCAAACAGTCAGGGCAGGCAGGGACAAGGTAGGACTAATAAATTAAACTGCATTTATTTCAATGCAAGGGGCCTAACAGGGAAGGCAGATGAACTCAGGGCATGGTTAGGAACATGGGACTGGGATATCATAGCAATTACAGAAACATGGCTCAGGGATGGGCAGGACTGGCAGCTTAATGTTCCAGGATACAAATGCTACAGGAAGGATAGAAAGGGAGGCAAAAGAGGAGGGGGAGTGGCATTTTTGATAAGGGCTAGCATTACAGCTGTGCTGAGGGAAGATATTCCTGGAAATACATCCAGGGAAGCTATTTGGGTGGAACTGAGAAATAAGAAAGGGATAATCACCTTATTGGGATTGTATTATAGACGCCCCAGTAGTCAGAGGGAAATTGAGAAACAAATTTGTAAGGAGATCTCAGCTATCTGAAAGAATAATAGGGTAGTTATGGCCGGGGATTTTAACTTTCCAAACATAGACTGGGACTGCCATAACGTTAAGGGTTTAGATGGAGAGGAATTTGTTAAGTGTATACAAGACAATTTTCTGATTCAGTATGTGGATGTACCTACTAGAGAAGGTGCTAAACTTCACCTACTCTTGGGAAATAAGGCAGGGCAGGTGACTGAGGTGTCAGTGGGGGAGCACTTTGGGGCCAGCGACCATAATTCTATTCGTTTTAAAACAGTGATGGAAAAGGATAGATCAGATCTAAAAGTTAAAATTCTAAATTGGAGAAAGGCCAATTTTGACAGTATTAGGCAAGAACTTTTGAAAGCTGATTGGAGGCAGATGTTGGCAGGTAAAGGGATGGCTGGAAAATGGGAAGCCTTCAGAAATGGGATGACGAGAATCCAGAGAAAGTATATTCCTGTTAGGGTGAAAGGGAAGGCTGGTAGGTATAGGGAATGCTGGATGACTAAAGAAATTGAGGGTTTGGTTAAGAAAAAGAAGGAAGCATATGTAAGGTATAGACAGGATGGATCGAGTGAATCCTTAGAGTATAAAGAAAGTAGGAGTATACTTAAGAGGGAAATCAGGAGGGCAAAACGGGGACATGAGATAGCTTTGGCAAATAGAATTAAGGAGAATCCAAAGGGTTTTTACAAATATATTAAGGCCAAAAGGGTAACTAGGGAGAGAATAGGGCCCCTCAAAGATCAGCAAGGCGGTCTTTGTGTGGAGCCGCAGAAAACGGGGGAGATACTAAACGAGTATTTTGCATTAGTATTTACTGTGGAAAAGGATATGGAAGATATAGACTGTAGGGAAATAGATGGTGACACCTTGCAAAATGTCCATATTACAGAGGAGGAAGTGCTGGATGTCTTGAAAAGCATAAAGGTGGATAAACCCCCAGGACGTGATCAGGTGTACCCGAGAACTCTGTGGGAAGCTAGAGGAGTGATTGCTGGGCCTCTTGCTGCGATAGCCAGGGAACTATAGACCAGTGAGCCTGACGTTGGTGGTGGGCAAGTTGTTGGAGGCAATCCTGAGGGACAGGATGTATATGTATTTGAAAAGGCCAGGACTGATTAGGGATAGTCAACATGGCTTTGTGTGTGGGAAATCACGTCTCACAAACTTGATTGAGTTTTTTGAAGGGAAAAAGTGAGGTCTGCAGACGCTGGAGATCAAAGCTGAAACTTTATTGCTGGAACAGCACAGCAGGTCAGGCAGCATCTAGGGAACAGAAGATTCGACGTTTCGGGCACATGCCCTTCTTCAGGAATGAGCAGAGAGTGTTCAGCAGGAGAAGATAAAAGGTAGGGAGGAGGGACTTGGAGGAGGGGCGTTGGAAATGTGATAGGTGGAAAGAGGTCAAGGTGAAGGTGATAGGTCGGAGTAGGGTGGAGGCGGAGAGGTCAAGAAGAAGACTGCAGGTCAGGAAGGCGGTGCCGGGCTGGAGGGATTCGGCTGAGACAAGGTGGGGGGAGGGGGGATGAAGAAACTGGTGAAGTCCAAGTTCATCCCCTGCGGTTGGAGGGTACCCAGTCGGAAGATAAGACGCTCCTCCTCCGACCGTCGCATTGTTGTGGTTTGGCGGTGGATGAGTCCAATGACCTGCATATCCTCGGTGGAGTGGGAGGGGGAGTTGAAATGCTGTGCTACAGGTTGGTTGGGTTGGTTCGTCCGGGTGGCCCAGAGGTGCTCTCTGAATCGCTCCGCAAGTAGGCGGCCTGTCTCCCCAATATAGAGGAGGCCACACCGGCTGCAGCGGATGCAGTAGATAATGTGGGTGGAGGTGCAGGTGAATCTGTGGCGGATATGGAAGTTTCCTTTGGGGCCTTGGAGAGAAGTGAGGGGGGAGGTGTGGGCGCAAGTGTTGCACCTCCTGCGGTTGCAAGGGAAGGTGCCGGGAGTGGAGGTTGGGTTGGTGGGGGGTATGGATCTGACAAGGGAGTCGCGGAGGGAGTGGTCTCTACGGAAAGCTGATAGAGGAGGGGAGGGAAATATATCCTTGGTGCTGGGGTCTGTTTGGAGGTGGCGGAAGTGACGGCGGATGATGCGCTGTACATGGAGATTGGTGGGGTGGTAGGTGAGGACCAGTGGGGTTCTGTCCTGGTGGCGGTTGGAGGGGCGGGGCTCAAGGGCGGAGGAGCGGGAAGTGGAGGAGATGCGGTGGAGGGCTCCTCCTACTGCCCCCTTGACCATGACCCCACCCCCCACCACCAAACCAACATCTCCCAGACCGTCCATAACCTCATCACCTCAGGGGACCTCCCATCCACCGCCTCCAACCTCATAGTCCCACAACCCCGCACCGCCCGTTTCTACCTCCTGCCCAAAATCCACAAACCTGACTGCCCCGGACGACCCATCGTCTCAGCCTGCTCCTGCCCAACCGAACTCATCTCGGCATACCTCGACACGGTCCTGTCCCCATTAGTCCAAGAACTCCCCACCTACGTTCGGGACACCACCCACGCCCTCCACCTCCTCCAGGATTTCCGCTTCCCCGGTCCCCAACGCCTCATCTTCACCATGGACATCCAGTCCCTGTACACCTCCATCCCCCATCACGAAGGACTCAAAGCCCTCCGCTTCTTCCTTTCCCGCCGTACCACCCAGTACCCCTCCACCGACACCCTCCTTCGACTGACTGAACTGGTCCTCACCCTGAACAACTTTTCTTTCCAATCCTCCCACTTTCTCCAAACAAAAGGAGTAGCCATGGGCACCCGCATGGGCCCCAGCTATGCCTGCCTCTTCGTAGGGTATGTGGAACAGTCCATCTTCCGCAACTACACTGGCCCCACCCCCCATCTTTTCCTCCACTACATTGATGACTGTATCGGCGCTACCTCGTGCTCCCACGAGGAGGTTGAACAGTTCATCCACTACACTAACACCTTCCACCCCGACCTCAAATTCACCTGGACAGTCTCGGACTCCTCCCTCCCCTTCCTAGACCTTTCTGTTTCTATCTCAGACGACCGAATCAACACGGACATCTACTACAAACCGACCGACTCCCACAGCTACCTGGACTACACCTCCTCCCATCCTGCCCCCTGTAAAAACGCCATCCCATTCTCCCAATTCCTTCGTCTCCGACGCATCTGCTCCCAGGAGGACCAGTTCAAAATACGCACAACACAGACGGCCCCCTTTCTTCAAGGACCGCAATTTCCCCCCCGACGTGGTCGACGGTGCCCTCCACCGCATCTCCTCCACTTCCCGCTCCTCCGCCCTTGAGCCCCGCCCCTCCAACCGCCACCAGGACAGAACCCCACTGGTCCCCCCCTACCACCCCACCAATCTCCATGTACAGCGCATCATCCGCCGTCACTTCCGCCACCTCCAAACAGACCCCAGCACCAAGGATATATTTCCCTCCCCTCCCCTATCAGCTTTCCGTAGAGACCACTCCCTCCGCGACTCCCTTGTCAGATCCATACCCCCCACCAACCCAACCTCCACTCCCGGCACCTTCCCCTGCAACCGCAGGAGGTGCAACACTTGCGCCCACACCTCCCCCCTCACTTCTCTCCAAGGCCCCAAAGGAAACTTCCATATCCGCCACAGATTCACCTGCACCTCCACCCACATCATCTACTGCATCCGCTGCAGCCGGTGTGGCCTCCTCTATATTGGGGAGACAGGCCGCCTACTTGCGGAGCGATTCAGAGAGCACCTCTGGGCCACCCGGACGAACCAACCCAATCACCCTGTAGCACAGCATTTCAACTCCCCCTCCCACTCCACCGAGGATATGCAGGTCATTGGACTCATCCACCGCCAAACCACAACAACGCGACGGTCGGAGGAGGAGCGTCTTATCTTCCGACTGGGAACCCTCCAACCGCAGGGGATGAACTTGGACTTCACCAGTTTCTTCATCCCCCCTCCCCCCACCTTGTCTCAGCCGAATCCCTCCAGCCCGGCACCGCCTTCCTGACCTGCAGTCTTCTTCTTGACCTCTCCGCCTCCACCCTACTCCGACCTATCACCTTCACCTTGACCTCTTTCCACCTATCACATTTCCAACGCCCCTCCTCCAAGTCCCTCCTCCCTACCTTTTATCTTCTCCTGCTGAACACTCTCTGCTCATTCCTGAAGAAGGGCATGTGCCCGAAACGTCGAATCTTCTGTTCCCTAGATGCTGCCTGACCTGCTGTGCTGTTCCAGCAATAAAGTTTCAGCTGAGTTTTTTGAAGAAGTAACAAAGAGGATTGATGAGGTCAGAGCGGTAGATATGATCTATATGGTCTTCAGTAAGGCTTTCAACAAAATTCCTCATGGGAGACAGGTTAGCAAGGTTAGATCTCATGGAATACAGGGAGAACTAGCCATTTGGATACAGAACTGGCTCAAAGGTAGAAGACAGAGGGTGGTTGTGGAGGGTTGTTTTTCAGACTGGAGGCCTGTGACCAGTGGAGTGCCACAAGGATCAGTGCTGGGTCCTCTACTTTTTGTCATTTACATAAATGATTAGATGCGAGCATAAGAGGTACAGTTAGTAAGTTTGCAGATGATACCAAAATTGGAGGTGTAGTGGACAGCGAAGAGGGTTCCCTCAGATTACAACAGGATCTTGATCAGATGGGCCAATGGGCTGAGAAGTGGCAGATGGAGTTTAATTCAGATAAATGCGAGGTGCTACATTTTGGGAAAGCAAATCTTAGCAGGACTTATACACTTAATGGTGAGGTCCTAGGGAGTGTTGCTGAACAAAGAGATCTTGGAGTGCAGGTTCATAGCTCCTTGAAAGTGGAGTCACAGGTAGATAGGATAGTGAAGAAGGCGTTTGGTATGCTTTCCTTTATTGGTCAGAGTATTGAGTATAGGAGTTGGGAGGTCATGTTGCGGCTGTACAGGACATTGGTTAGGCCACTGTTAGAATATTGCGTGCAATTCTGGTCTCCTTCCTATTGGAAAGATGTTGTGAAACTTGAAAGGGTTCAGAAAAGATTTACAAGGATGTTGCCAGGGTTGGAGGATTTGAGCTATAGGGAGAGGCTGAACAGGCTGGGGCTGTTTTCCCTGAAGTGTTGGAGACTGAGGGGTGACCTCATAGAGGTTTATAAAATTATGAAGGGCATGGATAGGATAAATAGTCAGAGTCCTTTCCCTGGGGTCGGGGAGTCCAGAACTAGAGGGCATAGGTTTAGGGTGAGAGGGGAAAGATATAAAAGAGATCTAAGGGGCAATGTTTTCACACAGAGGGTGGTACGTGTATGGAATGAGCTGCCAGAGGAAGTGGTGGAGGCTGGTACAATTGTAACATTTAAGAGGCATCTGGATGGACGTATGAATAGAGAGGTTTGGAGGGATATGGGCAGGGTGCTGGCAGGTGGGACTAGATTGGACACAGAGATCTCTCTGCTCACCTACACTATCAAGAATCTTACCATTAGCCCAGTATGCTATATTCCTGTTGCTCCTTCCAAAGTGAATCACCTCACACTTTTCCGCATTAAACTTCATTTGCCACCTCTCAGCCCAGCTCTGCAGCTTATCTGTGTCCCTCTGTAACCTGCAACATCCTTCAGCAGTATTCACAACTCCACTGACCTCAT